>NW_026929861.1:0-107751 GCF_032062105.1 Saccostrea cuccullata
AAATAAGTAGAGAAATAAAATGTGAATCGATATATTAAAAATATGACATATGCTTGAAAAATGGTAAATTTATATATGTATTTTTTTTCTTTGATTCGTGGGATAGAAAGATATGTTAATCGCTCAATCAACATGCCATAATCATCTTGCATAATATGCATGTACATGTACGTGTGCGCGCATGCAAAACGTTAAACAATATATCGTTGATAGTTGATATCATTGTAACTTTTATATTCTTAAATGAAATCTTGGGATACTTAGCATATTTATAAAAGGTCTTAGAGGAATAAGGCACGATAAGGGACATGGGGAGCGTTTGGGGAACATCTGTAACGGTCCCCGTTACAATTAGCACTAGTTTATATGTGTTATTAAAAAAAATTGTGAAAGGCATATATAAATCATAAGAACTCATTAAACTAGAATGGGGGGTGGGGGGTATTACATTTAAATTTTAAGTATTCCTCTGTCATTAAGCAGGATATAAATGAATATATCACAGAAAACAATCGGCTTTCATGTACCCATTATCTGATTTTAAAAAGGTAACTGTGCTTATATATCTTTATTTAAAATCGGGATCGAAATCCCTTGCATTCCTATTTATATAATTTAATGTCTTTATAAGTTTATTAGCAAAATTGACCATTAGAATGGGGGGGGGGGTTTCTACTGTACATTAAATATAACCATAGTCTTCTATACGACCAGTGCTGTTCCAATAATTATATATGATATAAATAACATGTAAAATTATCTTGACATTTGAGATTTTTGTTCTTGCACCTTACATATTCCATATTCTTGAGAAACATCGATTTTTTTTTCATCAGTACATTTTTTTTCACTTGATCTGATATAGAAATTTTTCTCAATTTATTTTAGAGAAATAGCTAAAAAAAATATTGAGAGCGTATAATCACTGTAATAAAATGAAAGCAAATATCAAAAAGAAAATACAGTTTATTTCTTTTTCTCCACGTTCCTCTGTTAGACTTTTAATAATTCTCATCAACTAAAGCGGAGACACCTTAAATTGTGGATGATTACATTGTACGTATATAAAAATGCTAATAAATAAATAATAATAGCAAAAACAAAACAACAATGACGTATTAATAAATCAACAACTTAATTTCTTAATTTTATATTTAATATAAATTGTGTCCTAGCGAGTAAGTTAGGATTTTCAGATTACGCTTACTACGCGGTAAACGTATTATGTCGCGTCAAAATTCTTCGTAAAATCTCGACGTTCTGCTATAAAAGGTACAGTGTTGAGCGTTATTTTTCCAATGCATACTTTTGAGTCAGGTGTATAAATTTTATATCATTCAATTCTAAAAATTCTAAGCTCTTTAAAATGTTTTGAATGGAGAAGGTTTGACATTCGGCATTTTTTGGCCAATACCGTACTTTGTTCTTTGTTTCAGCAATGATACATGATACATGCAACTCATCTTTAGCTCACCTGAGCCGAAGACTCAAGTGAGCTTTTCTGATCACATTTTGTCCGTCGTCCGTCCGTCTGTCTGTCTGTCCGACTGTAAACTTTTCACATTTTCGACTTCTTCTCAAGAACCACTGGGCAAATTTTGACTAAACTTCGTACAAAGCATTTAAATTGTTAAAATGAAGGGCCAAGTCCCCTCACAAATGGAGATAATCAAGAAAAGACTAAAATAGGGTGGGGTCATTAAAAAATCTTTTTCTCAAGAACCTTTGGGCCTGAAAAGCTGAAACTTATGTGGAAGCATCCTGGGGTAGTGTAGGCTCTAGATTGTTCAAATCATGACCCCCAGGGGTAGGGCGGGGCCACATTGGGGAATCCAAGTTTTACATAAAAAATATATAGGAAAAATCTTTGAAAATCTTCTCAAGAACCACTGGGCCCTTAGAGCTGAAACTTATGTGGAAGCATCCTGGGGTAGTGTAGATTCTAAATAGTTCTAATCATGTCCCCCGGGGATAGGGCGGGGCCACAATGGGGAATCCAAGTTTTACATAGAAATATATAGGAAAAATCTTTGAAAATCTTCTTCTCAAGAACCACTGGGCCCTTAGAGCTGAAACTTATGTGGAAGCATCCTGGGGTAGTGTAAATTCTAAATTATACAAATCATGACCCCCTGGGGTAGGGCGGGGCCACAATGGGAAATCCAAGTTTTACATAGAAATATATAGGAAAATTCTTTGAAAATCTTCTCAAGAACCACTGGGCCTGGAAAGCTAAAACTTATGTGGAAGCATCCTGGGGTAGTGTAGATTTCAAAATGTCTAAATTATGATCAGTGGGGTAGGGTGAGGTCGCAGTATGTATTTAAAGGGGGAAATCTGGTAAAGAACAGAATGGTCAAAGCTTCTCAGGTGAGCGATGTGGCCCATGGGCCTCTTGTTTACGTTGGTATCGGGAAAAAATGAAAGTATTTAAATACTATTCAAGTTTTAATATTCAGAATAAACTTTTAACAGCACTGGGGCGTAGTGGAGTCAGCCAAGCATTGTCAATTAAAAAATGACAGAAAACTTGGACTATTTTTTAATCCGGAAATCAATTTTATGAGTCATTTCTAGGAGATATGACAAAAATATGCTATTCAAGTAAATAAAATTCAATTAAATTTACTTTCAAATCATTTATGAAAATTAGATTAATTCAGAAAAATTTTGAAATTCTGAGATGGACTATTTTTATTGCTGATGTTTCTGCGAGTTTATGTTGAATGGTGCGAGTTAATATTGAATATCACAGGGGAGTAAATCGGCCGACACAGAAGCACCACGACAGCCGCTATATAATTCATTGTAAAATTACTGCGCTAGAAATCGCGTGGCGACCATGGGAGAATGAACATAGTTAAACTCCCAATAAAAGTGTACATTTTATAGATTAAGCTGTGTAATAAAGTGTACGTTTTACAGTTTCAAGTATAAAATTTACACATTTTATGTAAATTTTATTGTGTTGCAAATAAAACGTGTCAATGTGGCACTAGTATGCTTCCATGCCTATCCTATATACATGTATTTAACGTTTTAAATAAGGTACATGATCTTTTTTTTTTTTTTTGATGAAGGCTGATGGGGAGAAAACATTGAAACGCATTTCTGTAGCACTCAGCATTTGCCTTTTGATTTCCCTAGCCCTCGCTGTTACATTTATAGTACTGTACTCGACTAAGGCAACGGAATGTACGAAAAGCTGTAAGTTCTCATTTGTTTTTATTGTCAGATGCCGACATATGTTTACGGTAAATACATGTACATGTACTGGCCTTCTCAAATTACATATTTTTTTCAAATCCAATTTTATAACCTAAACGATTCTAAACACAAGCCTTTTCATACATGTAGTTTCAATATCCCCTTGAAAAAAAAAATCGGGAATAATATGAAAATTCCAAGAAAGTTAACTCGGCTGTACATGTATTATGATGTATATATGATTTTTTTTTATGTTGACTGAGGTTTTTCATATCAATTGTTCAGTCATTTCCACACTGAATAATTTACGGATTATTTCCAGATCATGACAAGGAGCACACGGCAGGTGCGACTGGTCAGCAAGGGATGCTTACTACTCCATGGCTCCGTCTTTTCCTTGGTTTCGATTTTTATTGATATTATATAATATAATAAATTGATTTCGAGCTTGAAAACTGTTGGTTATCTTCAAATGGAGAAGGTGAATATAACGAACAGTGATCAATTTCTAAAAGCCTTAAAATAAAGTAAAGTGAAGAGAGAACACGGACTCAGTGAAATGTAGGACAGCGCATAAGATGCCTTCATCTATGAGGAGTAAGCATGCCCTGTTCACCGGTTATTCCCGCTTGAGCCGTAAAAATAGGTAGACGGAATATTTCGTAGTCAAATGCAGTATAAAAACAAAGACCTAACAATTAGTTTGAAACACGTCAGTCATCAATCAACATTGACAGGTTATGTTTGCTTACTAGGTTATTACAAGGACCATAGAATTTATGTAATGCTCACTTTAAACAAAATTGTTGCAAACCACGTATCATCAACTGATCTCCCAGTAACCTGCAACTTTTTTATTTATTATATTTACTTCTTCGAGATTAAATTATATCAAATCCTTAACAAATTTTTAGTCAGTTAAGTTTAAGTTTAAGTAGAGATTTTAGCTCACCTGAGCTGAAAGCTCAAGTGAGCTTTTCTGATCACATTTTGTCCGGCGTCCGTCTGTCTGTCTGTCTGTAAACTTTTTACATTTTCGACATCTTCTCAAGAACCGCTGGGCCAATTTCAACCAAACTTGCCACAAAGTATCCTTGGGTAAAGGGGATATAGGTTTGTTCAAATGAAGGGCCACGCCCTCATTCAAGGGGAGATAATTGGGAATTAATGAAAATTTGGTGGCATATTTAAAAAATCTTCTTCTCAAGAACCACTGTGCCAGGAAAGATGAAGTTATGGGGAAACATCCTCAGGTAGTGTAGATTCAAGTTTGTTCAAATCATGACCCCCGGGGGTAGGGCGGGGCCAAAATGGCCGACCAAAGTTTTACCAAAGTTTTACATAGAAATATATAGGAAAATTCTTTAAAAATCTTCTTCTCAAGAATGACAAAGCCATAATTCATCATATTTATATGGAAGCATGCTCAGATAGTGTAGATTCGAATTTGTTCAAACCATGACCCCCAGGGGTAGGGCGGGGCCAAAATGGCCGACCAAAGTTTTACATAGAAATATATAGGAAAATTCTTTAAAAATCTTCTTCTCAAAAACGACAAAGCCATAATTCATCATATTTATATGGAAGCATGCTCAGGTAGTGTAGATTCAAGTTTGTTCAAATCATGTAGGGCGGGACCGGAATGGGATACCAAAGTTTAACATAGATATATATAGAAACAATTCTTTAAAAATCTTCTTCTTAAGAATAACATAGCCATAATTCATCATATTTATATGGAAGCATGCTCAGGTAGTGTAGATTCAAGTTTGTTTAAATCATGACCCCCTGGGGGTAGGGAGGGGACACAATGACTGACCAAAGTTTTACATCGAAATATATAGGAAAATTCTTTAAAATTCTTCTTCTCAAGAATGACAAAGTCATAACTCATCATATTTATATGAGAGCATGCTCAGGTAGTGTAGATTCAAGTTTGTTCAAATCATGACCCCCGGGGGTAGGGTGGGGCCAAAATGACCGACCAAAGCTTAACATAGAAATATATAGGAAAATTCTTTAAAAATCTTCTTCTCAAAAATGACAAAGCCATGACTCATCATATTTATATGGAAGCATGCTCAGGTAGTGTAGATTCAAGTTTGTTCAAATCATGACCCCCGGGGGTAGGGTGGGACCAAAATGGCCGACCAAAGTTTAACATAGAAATATATAGGAAAATTCTTTAAAAATCTTCTCAAGAATGACAAAGCAATAACTCATCATGTTTATATGTAATCATGCTAAGGTAGTGTAGATTCAAGTTTGTTCAAATCATGACCCCCGGGGGTAGGGCGGGGCAAAAATGGCTGACCAAAGTTTTACATAGAAATATATAGGAAAAATCTTTAAAAATCTTCTTCTCAAGAATGACAAAGTCATAATTCATCAGATTTATATGGAAGCATGCTCAAGTAGTGTAGATTCAATTTTTTTAAAATCATGACCCCCAGGGGTAGGGCGGGGCCAAAATGGCCGACCCAATTTTTTAAAGATATGTATAGGAAAATTCTTTAAAAATCATTTTCTAAAAAATAGCAAATCCATGATTGGTCATGGGACTACTTTTGGATTTAAACTTTACATTAAAAAGCCATTTTCTACTTTTTCCCACCCTTAGTGCTCAGGTGAGCGATGTGGCCTATGGGCCTCTTGTTTCCTGTTAAGGTCTTCAATCCCTAATAGGAACAAATTCAATGAAATTGAAAACATAACAGATATGTAGTCATTGAATACTCAGCTTATTTAGACATACTTCCCATTTATTACTGTAAGTATGTATAGCGGGATGTGTCCTAATTCATGATCTTGATTTTGGTTAGAGTTATCTCCCCTTTTTTTAATCAATAATAAAAAAATCAATAAAAAAATTTTAACCGGTAAAAAATTGTTTTCAATTGCCATTCTATTTTTAATGTTTCAATGCATCTTTCCACCGCAGGATTTATTGATATTCAAATTATTTGAATTTGTATTTTTTGAAAAAACGCTTTTCCCCATAGACTTCAATGCAATCTTTGTTTATTAACTACTGCTGAATTAATGAAATGTTTGAAAATTTCCCGCGGACAATCCTTAACCTCTATAAAATGCTTTAATATAACACCAGAGTATTGTGAACTTGATGGACATTTAAGGGTAGAGAATTTGGTCCTTTTAGGGATGGAAAACCTTAATCTGTCTATTTTGCGATTTGATTGTTGAACATCCCTTTTGAGAATTTTTCACTCATATGTGGACGTCACTACTTGCTGGTGGAGCGCTGCAAATTCTTACCTCCACTCGGAGCCATTCCGATGTGAAAAATCTTTCTCTTGCCAGCATCTACTGCTACTTAAACGGTCTCACCTAAAGGACCATCTTAATTCTTAATTATAAATTTGCTAAATTTGTTAAATTATAAATTTGCTGATCATGTATTCAATGATCACTTAAGGTCTGTAGTATCGTTTTTATAAGCTCAACCGAGCCGAAGGCACCGTTCATTGCAATCAAAACCGTTGCACAGAATTATGTTTTTAATATAGTCTACTTGTGTGTCAAGTCATACTGAAATCGGATCAGAACTGTAGGAGGCGTAGCATTTGAAAGAACTTCACAAAATGTACTATTTTTAGTAACCACGGCAACACCGTTCACCGTAATCAAAAACCGATGCAAAGAATTATGTATCTTAGTGTAGTCTACTTGTGTGCTAAGTTATATTGAAATCGGAGTAAAACTGTAGGAAGAGTAGCATTTTTGAAAAATTGTTTACAGAGAGACGGACGGACGCAGTACTATCGTATAAGGTCTTCTGATCTCTGACCAGTAGAGCTAAAAATCTTCAAAAATCTAACCAAGAACCACTGGGCCAGCAAAGATGAAACTAATGTGAATTGTGGATGCATCCTCAGATAGTGTTAATTCAAGTTTGTTAAAATCATGACCCCCGAGTATAAGGCGGGGCCACAATGTCTGATCAAAGTTTTACATAGGAAAAATCTTGTAAACATCCTTTCAAGATCAGCAAAGCTATGATTGGTGATATTAATCAACTTCAGTTAGAGAAGATTCAAGTTTATTCATGTCATGACCCCTGGAGGTAATGTGGGGCCATAATGGGCAATCGAATCTTTACATAGATATTTAGAAATATATAGGAAAAATCTTTAAAACTCTTCTTCTCAAGTATGGCAAAATTATACATGTATGCCTTATTGATATAGTGACATTCTCAAGTAACAACAAATTTAATCCACCCTCCCCCAACAAGTAAACTTAACTTTTCAATACTGAGCTGATCTGTGTTTTTTAACTAGCCCATGTGCACAGGTGAGCGATGTGGCCCATGTTCGAATTGTTACATGTTCATGTATGAGATTGCAATATCCGTTAGCATTAACGTTCATACAATGCCGTTTTTTAATTAGTTCTATTTAAGCACTTTTTACAAGATGTAACATTTTTAACCCACAGCCCAAACAAGGAAACAGGTTTATTTTGTCTGCCTGGATTTTCTTGACTTGGCCCCGAGTACGATTTGGAATACTGGTTTGTAGATATAAATCTAAGAAGAAATTCCATTTTTTGAAAGAATTAAATTAATTTAACTGTGTCTTTCTTCAACGTACCTTATTTTAAAATTCTTTTGCTCAGATTTCGCAGGAAGTCGAGGCAAGAAGTTCTTGGTTTATCATACTGGAAATATTTCCAGTTCTGAAAGGCAAAGGACAGTTGCATATCTGTTGTCAGATGAAGAGTTTGAAGTCAAATTATCTACAGAGAATACCAATTCAACATCACTCTACACTCAAAAAATAACTCGAAGGTTAAACATGACGAAGCCAAATTCAACTATTGTGATGCAAGTATCCCTGATGTCTTTCGAAGATCAACAAAGCGCTCTTCTACTCGAGACGACGCGAAATGTATCGGTTTTTTCCCTTGAAAACGACAAGTATTCATCCGATAGCACTTTGATTTTACCAGTTACGGCTTTATCAAATGCCTATTTGATTTCATCTTATAAGCAATTTGACAACAGAGATAACCAGTTTGTAATAGTTGCTTTGGATAAGGCTACAAATATCAGTATCATTTTCAATTTTGAACCCGACATTCCATTAAGAGTAAACGGAACTACATACCAAAATGGAAGCCAAATGGTTTTACTCTTGAATGAGCTCGAAAGCTACCAAATCAAGCACAAAGCTGACTTATCTGGAACTTTTGTAAATGCATCATCCCCCATTTCTGTTTTTTCAAATACCGGTTACACTGTTCCTAAATTGGACACAAACAATTTTGAATTTTTAGTACACTTGTTGGAACAGATTCCACCTATAAACAGATTAGACAAGAATTATATTGTTCCACCAATAATAAACAGGAATGTAACAACTCTCAAAATTATTTCACCATTTGAAAATCGCATAATGCTTGCGTTTGGCGAAAATCAATCTTTGATACATCTTAACCCTGGTGCATTTTTTCAAAACACTTACTTTAACGATGAAGTTTTTACGGTACAATCAGATAAGCCCGTTTTGGTGACAACTTTTACTTTGACACAAAAAGTGAACCTTACATGATGACAATATGTGGATAGATATTCAGTATTTGTTCCAGAAAATTTCGAAACAAATTATCTCTGTATAATGATTCAGGAGCAATATCTCTTGAACCTGAGATTAAACGGTACAGCGATTGTAAACTATTTCAGAGATGGACATTTTTATTCGACCGTTAAAATCAAACAAGTTCACTTCACCGTTCTGGTTATGCAAGTGGTAAATGGTTTTCTAGACGTGGAAACTAGTAATCATGCTGCATTTGGATTGATTGTTTATGGTTATAGAGAGAATGGCGTACATGGGTTTGCAGGAAATACAGTTACACCGAACAAATGCGATTTAATTTGAATGCCATGAACATGCTACTTATAGATTTATATATAGGTTCCTATAGGTTTTGGTTATTGACTGGGAAAGAGGAGGGGGATAAATTATTCGTATCGAAAAGAAAAGATTAAATTAGTGTAAATTGTTACTTATCAAAAGAGAATTCTTGTTTTCTGCAAAATGGCTTTATATGCAGATGTTCGTCAGTGCTTACTTATCTTTGTTTTAGTGCGGAAAGGCTAACATCTATGACACAATAGTAAGAAAATTAAAGAAGACTACATATTTCTCGTTTATTTTCTTATAAATATAACCAGGGTTATGTATTATTTAATGCCATACTATATATGTGAGAATGTGGTGTGCAATACTTCGTGTGAATGAGATAGTTGTTATTTTTAGACACAGGACAGACGGTCACATGACTTTATCCTATTCACCAAATTCCCGCTTGCACGAACTAACATCGGGCACTCTTAGCCTAGCCGTAAAACTGGTTAGATGTCAATAACAGATAGTAATATTTGTAAATCCCTGTGTGTGTCCCGGTAAGAAATCTATTCTAAAGTAACGTCTATTATGTTTAAATTGTCCGTCTCTGTGTCGTCTGTATGTTGTGTGTATTTGTAATATTTCAGGTTTTTTTCTGAGGTTTTATTTATACGTTAATAAATTTAATTGAACCTGAACCAGATGTTATTTCTGATATTCTACCACTGGCTACATAAAGGTATACTTTATTAAAACTAAAAGATAACTAATTTTTTTCAGAACAATTACACCTATAATGCATGACGGAATTGTTTAAAAAACGACAAGAAAAATAAAATGGTGTGATACTTGCATTGTGTCCTGTTATAATTTTTTCATGCAACCTGTTTTTTACGTTTTTTTTTCAAATAAATGTTGATTTTTAATGTGATTTAACATATCTCGATGGTTTTTAGCGCATTTTTGGTTGGAGAATTATTTTTACACGTGCTGCTGTGTAAAATTAGCATAAAGAGTTAGAGGTATTATTTTTAATGCCTTAAAATTTAAGGTAAGTGACAAGGAAAAAAATGTCAAAGTTTTACAAATGTCACAAAAAGCAATTTTTGACATATGTCCCCCATATTACTATACCTTTCATTTTTGTCGCACCAAGCTTGAAAATAGACAACAATGAGATAATATTTAAAATGTAGTTCTTGTTGTGAGTGGGCTACCAACCAATGTTAACTTGTAATAAATAATGCCTCTATGTGGCCTTTTACAAGATACGTTCCAATCCAATGTCTCTCACATGGTACTAACGCTGTGAAACGAAGGAATAAAGTTTAAGTTTAATCTTATTTAATTTTAGATTGCAGAAACGAATAATCTCAAGCTGAAGAGCCGTAGGAAATAAGCACTTCATATCCCTAGCGTTCATTATCTAGACTAGAAACTTCCCGTGATAGTATCATAAGCAAGGCTTTTATAAAACGAAATCTTTTTTTTTTTCAAAAAAAAAGAAGAAGACTTTTTCACAATAAAAGATGATCAACTAATAAAAAGATATAGAAAAAATAAAAATCGCCCAAACCACAAAACTACAAGAACCACAACAATAAAATTGGCGAACGTAAGTACACTTTGCATGACGTAATAAGCTACTTTGTATAAATGGAGGGACAATGATAAGAAGGGACTTCAAATGATAATGTTAACAGTTTTGTAATTCAAAGATAAAAAAAAAAATCAAGGCCTCCCTATAGAAACATAAGACGATTTACCAAATAAGGACCCCTTTAGCAATAAATAAAAATAATGTGGGATGCACTAGGTCAAACCAACTACAAGTACGTTGTGCTAAAATACTAGCATAGCGGAGTCGACAAATAATACCTGTAATTTAATCATAATTGTATGAGTCTGTGTCTTACAAAAAAAATATTTTAAATTGTTTTACTATCCATTCAGGTACAGATACTGTAAGTATAACAAGCTTTTTCAGAGAATTTGATTCCCCGTTAAATGAGTGATTGATTGATTCATTGTATATATATTGTTTAACGTCCCTCTCGAAAACATTTCACTCATATGGAGACGCCACCACTTGCCGATGGAGAGCTGCAAATTTTGTCCTACACTCGGCACTCAATGCCATTGAGCAGGGAGGGATCTTTTTTGTGCCAGGACCTACTGCGATACGGGAACTCAGTTTATACCGTCTCAGTCTTCACATCCCATAGTGGGATTCGAACCCGCGACGTAAGGATCAACTCCTTATTTCGCGGACGCTCTCACCACTGCGCCACGTGGACGACATCCCACTGAACTAAAAAAAGGATAATCAGATTGAGGGGTCCTTTCCCCGTTAAGCACATTTAATAAATTATATACTGAAAGAAATAAAAATGCCTATTATTTAATAACATTCCATTCTATAATTGATCTTTCTTTACGTGTATGACTTCATTTGTTTACATAGTAACTTATATAATAAATTAGGTATCAGACATGTTATGCATTTAAAACATGAGGACATGAACTTTTGAAACTGTCATTGCTTCTTGTCTTCTTTGCCACAAAAGCTGCAAAACTGTATCTCTCTGCTTGAGAGAATTCGGACAGATAAAAGAGATATTCTGTATGAATTTCTAAAAAAAAAAAGAGAGAGCTACAGTTCTGCAGCTAGATAAAAAAACAACCCAAAATCAAATGTCCATAAACAATACAATAAAATAGGAGCAGAAAAAACTAGGACCTCCAAAACATCTGATGTGGGATCAGGTACTCCTTGTCCTGATAGGGAAATAACGGGGAAAAATCCGTCGATATCATATTAAAGCTCTCATGTTTGGGAATTCAATATCTACATTTATTGTTGTTTGCACTTTAATAAATCAATCATTAGAATTGAGAAATAAAGTGTAACATTTAGAGAGTAAATTAATTAAGTCAAAAACTCTTCGCGATTTCCTTGTTACCGAGTCTTGTTTGAACTAAACTCTTTCAAGAAAATACTTGAACGTCCTTTCGAGTCTCTTTCATATTGAGACACCACAACTTGCAGCTTGAGAGCAGTTAATTTCAACTTGTAAATGTACTTGTATCTACGACCCTTTGAACTGAAGGGGACCCTTTTTGATGCCAAAACGCATGGAAATCGGCTTTTACTGTCCAATTCAAAGAATAGGTCTCCAAACACTGATCCACTTCTTACTCATATTTATGTGCAATGGCGACGAAAAGAAAAAAACGTGTTAAGTACGTTAAAAGTAAAGTAATCTTTATACCTGCTTATATCCTCTGGCAACAGAGTAGTTCAGACTTTACAACAGCAATAAATAGAATAATGAACCTTGATAAAGCTTAAGTCTCTTTATGTTCTTAATGAAGTCTACTTGTGTGCCAAGTTATATTGAAATCAGAGCAAAACTGTAGGAGGAGTAGCATTTTGAAACAATTTTATAGAAATTTCTATTTTTAGTAACCACGACAACACCGTTCATGGAAATCAAAAACCGATATACAGAATTATATATCTTAGTGTAATCTACTTGTGTGCCAAGTTATATTGAAATCAGACCAAAACTGTAGGAGGAGTAGCATTTTGAAACAATTTTACAGAAATTTCTATTTTTAGTTACCACGACACCGTTCATGGAAATCAAAAACCGATAAATCTAATTATGTATCGTAGTGCAGTCTACTTGTGTGCCAAGTTGTATTGAAATCAGACCAAAACTGTAGGAGGAGTGGCATTTTGAAACCATTATAATGAAATTTCTATTTAGCCGGGCTTATTGCACAAAGAGCAATTGCCGGCTTATGTGATCCTGTTCAAGGCAGGATGTTGACCCCATAGTCGCCATTTTAAAGTTACGTGCAAAAATATAGTTCTTACTCTCAACCGCTTTTGAGATAATACAAACGCTAAATAAAGCAACAAAAATAAAACGAAGTTTTATCTATATAAAATAGACATTAGTAGTAATGGCGTTGAAAACTTCATAAGTCAAAGAACATAGTTCATTAGCGTAAGGATTTTTGATAATCAGTGTTACCGTAGTTCTCTACACATACGAGGTAAAGCAGGAGAGGGAACAAGACTGACCTGTTTGTTTACATTCAGCTGCGGTACCAGATTAATTCTGATTCTGACAAAATCGGACCGTGGTATTAGTATTGAAAAAACTCACTGTCAGTGTCTTATCATTTATATTGATAGATCTAGTTTTAAAATAATTTTTTCATCAGAATATAAACTTGATTCATGTAAGAAATCCATTCTACTCTGTAAAGGATCCCGGCTCTCTGTATTTCTGAGTACTTTGATTTTAGTAACCACGGGAACACCGTTCATGGAAATCAAAAACCGATAAACAGAATTATGTATCTTAGTGTAATCTACTTGTGTGCCAAGTTATATTGAAATCAGACAAAAACTGTAGGAGGAGTAGCATTTTGAAAGAATTTCACAGAAATTTCTTTTTTTAGTAACCACGGCAACACCGTTTATCGAAATCAAAAACCGATACACAGAATTATGTATCTTGGTGCAGTCTACTTGTGTGCCAAGTTATATTGAAATCAGAGCAAAACTGTAGGAGGAGTAGCATTTTGAAAGAATTTCACAGCAATTTCTATTTTTAGTAACCACGGCAACACCGTTTATCGAAATCAAAAACCGATATACAGAATTACAATGTATGTAACTTAGTGTAGTCTACTTGTGTGCCAAGTTATATTGAAATCAGAGCAAAACTGTAGGAGGAGTAGCATTTTGAAAGAATTTCAGAGAAATTTCTATTTTTAGTTACCACGGCAACACCGTTTATCGAAATCAAAAACCGATACACATATTTATGTATCTTAGTTTAGTCTACTTGTGTGCCAAGTTATATTGAAATCAGACCAAAACTGTAGGAGGAGCAGCATTTTGAAAGAATTTCACAGAAATTTCTATTTTTAGTAACCACGGCAACACCGTTTATCGAAATCAAAAACCGATACACAGAATTATGTATCTTAGTGTAGTCTACTTGTGTGCCAAGTTATATTGAAATCAGAGCAAAACTGTAGGAGGAGTAGCATTTTGAAAAATTGTTTACAGACGGACAGACAGACGGACGGACGACAGACGCATTACTATCGCATAAGCTCTTGTGGTCTCTGACCAGTAGAGCTAAAAATATACTCATTTGTGTCCAATTGCAGTAGCCCGCGTTGTGCAGTGGTTAGAGCGTTTGCCCTAGACTCTGTGGGGCGTGGAGACTGGTTCATCGAATGAGACCGTTTAAACCGAGGTCCCGTGTCGTAGTAGCTATGGGTGCAGGGACGAAAAAGGCCCCTCACTTGTCAATAACCGTTAATGACCGAGAAAAGGACAATTATTTGCAGCAGTCCACCGGTATCTCCAAATATGAGTAAAAAGATTCTCGAAAAGGACGTACAACAATATATAAATCAAAACAAGAGGCCCATGGGCCTTATAGGTCACCGGAGTATCATGCGACAACTTTCCAACAATTGAATTTGATTCATGTTTTAAACGATAGGCCATGAAATTTACAATTTCGAAAGAGGCACCATTGCTTATCATGATTATACACTCATCATGCTTATTTTGGTTACTTAATACCCAGAAGTAGATCAGAGTAACAAAAATAAAATGCATTTCCACTTTTATTGAATTTCAGGGCCCCTGGGTCAGGGCTTCTTGTGTTACATGTAGGGCGGGTCCACAGTTGAGCTCCCCATCCTACAGGAACCACTGACCCTGGGGCCACATCTTTCAAAATTTTGGAATTTTTTAAAAATTTTATTTCATCATACTGTTGATTAAAACCAAAGTGCAGATTTCAAAGCATTAAATTATTTCAGACTATGTTACCCCCCCCCCTCCCCAATTAAGTACCTCTGTCCCAGGAGCCAGGAAATTAACCATTTTTGAAAGAAGCAGGTTTTTTGTCATAAATGTATGTTAAGATCATTGGCATTATACCCAACACCAAAAGAAAAGATTTTCAAAGAATTCATGCATTTTCACTATATAAACATTAGAGCCCAGCCCTAACACAAGAAGCCCTAACCCAGGGACCCTGAAATTCAAAAATCTCAAACAGGTATCCTTCCTCCTCATAACTATGTACTTCGTTCATTGGTTAAATACTCAGGTGCAGAAAAGAAGAGTTTAAAGAATTAATGCAGTTTCATTATTTAATCAATAAAGCCCCGCCCTAACACCAGAACCCCCTACCCAGGGGAAATTAAATTCATAATTTTGGAAGAGGTAGCCTTATTCAATATAACTATGTACTTGGTTAGTTTATTTAATACTCAGGAGCAAAGAAGATTTTCAAAGAAATAATTCATTTTTAGGTCACCTGAGTAAACTTAATATTTGAACATTTTCAGCTTCTTCTCTGCAACCACTCAGCCAATTTCAACCAAATTTGGCAAAAAGCATCTATGGGTGAAGGGGAACAAAAATTGTGAATTTCATGGTCCCTGCCCCCCTGGGGCCTGGGGGGTGGGGCAAAAGCCACTAAAATTAATGCAATCTTTAAAAATCTTCTTCTTTACTCCTGGACATCAAGCAGTCAAACTGTTTGCATGATTGTAATCAGCATTGAGTCCTCTACCAAAATTGTGAAATTCATGGCCCTGGGGTCTGGGGTTCTATTGCTAGGGCGGGGCTAAATAAGTATATAGTGAAAATGCATTATTTCTTTGAAAATCTTCTTCTCTGTTCCTGGGTATTAAATAAACTAACTAAGTGCATAGTTATGATAAGCAAGAGTGCCTCTACCAAAATTGTGAATTTTATAGCCCCAGGGTCAGGGGTTCTGGTGTTAGGGCGGGGCTCTTTTGATTATATAGTGAAAATACATGAATTTTATGAAAATCTTCTTCTCTGCTCCTGGTTCTTAAATAAACTAAGTGCATAGTTATGATGAGCAAGAGCGCCTCTACCAAAATTGTGAATTTTATGGCCCTAGGGTCAGGGGTTCTGGTGTTAGGGTGGGGCTCTATTGATTATATAGTGAAAATACATGAATTTTATGAAAATCTTCTTTTCTGCTCCTGGGTATTAAATAAACTAACTAAGTGCATAGTTATGATGAGCAAGAGTGCCTCTAACAAAATTGTGAATTTATGGCCCCAGGGTCAGGATTCGGGTGTTAGGGCGGGGCTCTATTGATTATATAATAAAAATACATGAATTCTTTGAAAAAAGTTCTTTTCTGCTCCTAGGAATTAAATAAACTAAGTACATAGTTATGATGAGCAAGAATACCTCTTCCAAAATTTTGATTTTATGGCCCTAGGGTCAGAGGTTCTAGTGATAGGGCGGGGCTCTATTAATTATATAGAGAAAATACATTAAATCTTTGAAAATTTTCTTCTCTGCTCTTGGGTATTAAGCAGATGAACTACCTATGTAGTTATGATGAGCAAGGACCCTAATCTTCCAGAATTGTGAATTTCAAGGCCCTAGGGTCAGGGGTACCATAGGGGGGTGTATTTATATGCTGAAATTGGATGAATTGTTTGAGATCTGCTCCTTGGTATTAATCAAATATTTTTGAAAAGGAAGGGTGCCTTTTCAAAAATTGTGCAATGTGTGGATATAGGCCTAAGGGTCAGGGGTTCATGTGTGATAGGGGCATTACTGATTATTGCTGAATATTGCTGATTACTTGAAATACATTTTTTGTTCCCCAACCCTGCTTATGGGTATTAAGTAAACAAACTAAGCAACTGCTAAGAGTATTTTTATGATGATCAGTGGTGCCTCTTTCAAAATTGTGAACGCCATAGCATCTGGCTTTAAACATGAATCCAATTAAATCACTGGAAAGTTGTTGCATAATGCTCAGGTGACCTATAAGGCCCATGGGCCTCTTGTTAACTATATAATCTATATAGCCCCGCCCTAGCACTAGAATTCCTGACCCTGGGGCCATGAAATTCAAATTTTGGAAGAGGCAGCCTTATTCAACATAGCTATGCACTTGGTTAGTTTATTTAATGCCCATGAATTGAAAAGAAGAATTTCAAAGAATTTTTGCATTTTCACTTTATAATCTATATAGCCCCACCCTACCACTAGAACCCCTAAACCTGGGGCCATGAAATTCACAATTTGAGAAGAGGCAGTCTTATTCAACATAACTATGCACTTGGTTGGTTTATTTAATCCCATAAACAGAATAGAAGAATTTCAAAAAAAAATTATGCATTTTCACTATATAATCTTTATAGCCCCGCCCTGGCACTAGAACCCCTAACCCTGGGGCCATGAAATTCACAATTTTGAAAAAGGCGGTCGTTTTCAACTTGCCTAGTTTATTTAATGCCCAGGAGCAGAAAAGAAGAATTTCAAAGAAATAATGCATTTTCACTATATAACCTGTTTAGCCCCGCCCTAGCACTAGAACCCCTGACCCTGGGGCCATGAATTTCACAATTTCGGTAGAAGACTCCATGCTGAATACAATCATTCCAACAGTTTGACTGCTTGATGTCCCGGAGTAAAGAAGAAGATTTTTAAAGATTGCACTAATTTTAGTGCTTTTTGCCCCACCCCCAGGCCCCGAGAGGGCGGGGACCATGAAATTCACAATTTTTGTTCCCCTTCACCTTATTTTTGCCAAATTTGGTTGAAATTGGTTCAGTGGTTTCAGAGAAGAAGGTAAAAATGTTCAAATGTTAACGCACGACGACGGACAAAAACAGATAGCAATAGGCCAACCCGAGTTTACTCAGGTGACCTAAAAAAACAAAACCAAATATTTTGACCATTGCTTTTGCAAAAAATCATTATGTAAAAAATGGAACATTTGCATTTATCATCAAAAACGTTTACGAATATAAAATGCATTATCGATTAAAGTCGCAACGATGTCAGATAATATTTAAGAGACCCAATTCTACGATACCTGGTTATAATAAAGTTATAACGATAAGCTTTGACCACACTGCACCTGCTATCTCTTGGACAGGAAAACATTTTCTGATTGCTTCACAGAAAAATAAGTTGAATTAACAAAAAGAAAAACTTTCACCACATTTTGCCTGTCAAAGCTTGGATAGAAGATTATTTTATTATTGCCTCACAGAAAAGGTTAGTTGAATTTGAAGTATACTAGCTGCAGAACTGTAGCTCTCGGAAAAAAATATCTTGACAGAGCTAAAGTGCTACGCATTGAAAAAAAAGCTATTTATTGCGCTCAAAAAAGTACGCAGATTCTCGATTTATTTCTACATGTTATAAACTGTGATCACAAAATATTACCAAACGTGTTTTCCAAGAATATTCTTTCACTGTTTCCACAAAACATCAGTTATAATTGTTGCTGCGCTGGCCTTGGAATTGATCATTGAAAGTTTCGTTAATACTACTGCCATTTTGTAAAAAAAAAAAAACTTTGCCATTTGCAAAACTTCATCGACTATATTTGTAGGTTGTGTCAAGAATGTCCCAAAACACGGATGGAGAGAGAAACAGTACAAATAAGGTATGTTCAAGAATAATAGTTACGTAATATTTACATTTTCACTTATTTGTCATTAGCATTCCTTACAATAAATTAGAATTTTGTTCATTTCTCATGAACTACCATGGATGAGCATGAACATCTCCATTATCACGGCATAATACCGTACTTGACGTCAAAACTATAGTGCAAACTATTTTGCTTTTATAATAACAGTTGAATAGCGTAATTTGTAGTAACTCATCAGAAAATAATGTAAACATAAGAAATGGATTTCTTTTTCTTTTTTCTTCTTTTTTGAAGATTCATCAGATACATTAACTACAATGCTTTACGCAAGCATATTTATCATGATGACATGAAGCGCGTCGTAGTTCATGTCCTCATGAATCTTCAAAAAATGGAATTCATTTCTTGTATATTTTGTTTGTTTGCTCCAAGTCCATCAGAGAAGGGCTGTAGAGATTCCTGATGTTCGCTCGACATTTATGGATATTGGGAAGTGAGTTAAAGTATTGACATTCTAGCTTTGTATTTAAAGGATTTGCTGTACGTCCTGCAGTGGAATTCAAATGTTTTTGTTCAACAAATAACGTATATTGTTCATCAAACTTCTAGGATTACTTTTAATCGTGTTGTAGTCTGAAAAAATGATTCTTTTTGACATCGTAAGGTAAAATATCTTTCTGTTCCAAATTTCACCTTTTTTTAATTTCAAGCAATGATTTTTATCAACAACAATAGCATTAGATTCAAATGGAAAATTCTGTGAAGTATGAAGCGTTGCGTACTTTTTCGGGAATGACTATTATGTGTAATCATGATGTGAGGAAAATTTGCTGTAGTAAATAGAAAGATCAATAATTTTTATCTCGCTACAAAATTAAAAAATACATATCTAATTCACATTAGAAAACATGAAGCGTTGTTTTTTAAATCGGGATCTGCCCGCTAGTCCGAAGGTTCACAAGTCCGACGGCCCACAAGTCCGAGGGCCCAATAGCCCGAATGAGAAAAAGTTACGAATTTTATATTTACATATCGCATGGAACAATAAATACTGCTATTTATGGAGTTAAGCCTTTGTTGATTATCATTATGAAATATGATTAGAGGTAGAGTTCTTCCACTTATATATGGATATGTAATTAAATACATGTTTATGATTTGTTGAGGCATGCCATGGAATCCCGTCCGTTACCACAGCGATGGAGTGAATTAAAAAGTAATTGATGCAAATCATCCATATTTCCTTATCACATGTGTTACATTAAAAGCTTAAATTTATCAAATCAAACATCTCTAGAACAATCTCGTGATATTGATAAATTTTGAATTTTTAATGTAACACATGTACCACTAGTTACCAAAACAATAAACGGCAGCCAATTTGAGGTGATTTTTTTTTCAGTTTTCAAAGTTAAAGAAAAATAAATTTCTATATCCCCAGGAAGTAGGCAACTATGCCGTGAAAATAGTTTCCTATCAAAAACCTTCATTTATTTAAGAAATAAAGTTCGCGTTTTCCTTAATGTTGCAGAATAACCTCCTCGGTGTCGAAATGTTGTTTGAATGATAAAAGCCGAGGCTTTTATATTTCAAAGAACATGCATCATTCACGACAACACGGACTTTATTTCTGTTCTACTACATGTACTAGCAGCTCTAAAATACGACTGATCGTTTCTCCATAGAGAAACGAATTAGGTCGCAAAGCTGCGATAACGCTGTTCGATTTAGCCCCAGAATGTAAATGTGTTTGTTAACCTGTGAATAGAATGCAGACGATTTGCGCTTTCGCTGCATTAAAATTAGCTTTTTTATAATATTAATGATAATTCTGTAGGTTATATAGATTAATTTTTTTGAATATAGAACAACAAAATCAGTTTCCTTTTTCTTTGAATATACAATAGCAAATCAGTTTCTTATTTTACCACTTTATCATTAAAATCACGGCGTTTAAATATGGCGTAGCGAGAATCATGAAACTGCCCCGTTTGGCTTAAGAAACCTACATTAAACCGTTCTTTCTGCAATATACAGTGTTTAAATTGCAAAAGACGACACATCAATGTGGTCTAAATTAGTATTTCATTCTGAAGTCAAATGTACATTTCAACTGCACGGATTTGATACGTGTTTCTGTTCCGATAATTTTTTGATGACGTTCGTGATTTATTGGAGAATAATGTCCGCGGCATTTCTTTGATCTCGGCGATAATCGCAGTAGAATTTTTTACAAAGTATAAAAATTGCACCTGGCACATGTACTACCAGAAGACTGGAGGGAAATTTCAAAAAAATTAAAAAGAATAACTTCATACATTTGGAGCTACAATTGACTAAAAACAATTTCATTGGTCAATATTGTCGGTATGAAACATGTATCTTGATGCAACGCGGTACTTCCACAACTTAATTCTTCGTGCTCGATGCTACTGGAAGATTAAAAAAAAAGTCATGAAATTTATTTGTTTTAACAAACTAACATACTATTTAATAAAAAAGAATAGTTATGATAAGGAAGAGTGCTTTTTCTAAAATTGTGAATTTCATGATCCCAGGATCACGTTATGGTGTTAGGACAGTGCTTTATTGATTACATAGTGAAAATGCATTAAATCTGTGAAAATCCTTCTTTCTGTTCCCCGGGCTCAAACTAATTACCTTATGCACAGT
The DNA here is from genome assembly GCF_032062105.1 of Saccostrea cuccullata. Taxonomy (NCBI): domain Eukaryota; kingdom Metazoa; phylum Mollusca; class Bivalvia; order Ostreida; family Ostreidae; genus Saccostrea; species Saccostrea cuccullata. Next base: position 21,245 of record NW_026929861.1, read on the forward strand.
TGTGATGAACAAGGATTGTGAATTTCAAGGTCCCTGGATCAGGGGTACCATAGAAGGGGTGGTGGGCTCTAAATACATACTGAAAATAAATCAATGCTTTGAACTCTGCTCCTTGCAATAAATATTAATTAAACATTTATAATGAATAGGGATGCCTTTTCCTAAATTGTGAAATGTGTGGACACTCCGACAGAGACCAGTGAATTTTTACGTCGGGTCAATGAAAATTAAAATTCAAGAACTCCGATGGGCTTGTTGATTAACACAATCATACACACTCAATATATATTTAAACAGTCTGGAATTTCGTAAATTTCATTACTAATTAAATAAAATGCATGTGTTGTTGAATCGTATAAATTATACATAACATGGATGTATTACATGACAAGCAGAACTAACTGCAAGTTAGTATCGAGTATCCTACATGTAGGAACAACTTACTGAAACACGACTAAGGGCGAAAAATGGCGGTATTTCAACGTATTCATGCAAAGGTGTTCATTTATGAAAAGTTAAAAAAAAAAAAAAGATTAAATACAGAAAGGTCCTTGATCAACTGGTTTATGTAGCTATTTTTTAAAAATGTTTATCGAGGTTGGAGTTTGTGAAGAGTATTTCATAGAGTTAAAATTTTATTAGTGTGAAACTGCATTGTATCAATCATTTATCGTGTCTTGGCAACCAGCTTTAAAAAAAAAATTAAGTTTACGGTATTATCCATTAAGGTGGTATAACTCGCAAGCTAGATGTATAGAATCTTAGCATTATATGTCGTAGGTTTTTGCTGTGTAGTTAACTTTAAAGTGTATGCTCCACAATAAACAAACTAATTTCAAAATCATACAGAAAAGGCAAATGTTATTGAATTACACCACAGGCACAAGGGTTATGGACCCCCTTCTCCCTTTAATTTTTCAAATTTTAAAAAAAAATTTCAATTCTGGGTTCGAGTCACCTTTTACCTATTTTTCTATTCTAATATGAACTATATATTATCAATAGTGTACATGTAACTCTTTTCTCTCTATTAGCTGTATTTAAATGTATCGTTTTCGACTGATACATAATAAGAGAGAAGGCTTGCAACTCTTCTCTCGCCATGTGCTTGGACGGAAGCACTCGGTTTTTAGCTCTACTGGTCAGAGACCAGAAGAGCTTATGCGATAGTAAGGTGTCCGTCGTCCGTCCGTCTGTCTGTCTGTCTGTCTGTCTGTCTGTCCGTCTGTCTGTAAACAATTTTTCGAAATGCTTCTCCTCTTACAGTTTTCGTCTGATTTTAATACAACTTGGCACACAAGTAGACTACACTAAGATACATAGAATAGTGCATCGGTTTTTGATTTCGATGAACAGTGTTGCCATGGTTACTAAAAATAGAATTTTCTGTGAAATTCCTTTAAAACGCTACTCCTTCCACAATATTGGTCTGATTTCAATATTACTTGGCACACAAGTAGTCTACACTAAGATACATAAAATTGTGCATCGGTTATTGATTTCGATGAAAAGTTGTTGTTACTAAAAATAGAAATGTCTGAAATTCCTTTAAAATGCTACTCCTTCTACAGTTTTGGTCTGATGGCAATGGCTTCTATTCTCATCCTTTGTTATAAATACAAACCAGTAGAGCTACAGTCTCGACAGAGACTTCTAGTTTCGGGCGTCATCATTACGCATAATGCCATTCGGAACATTAAATGCGAGAGGGTATAAATCCCGAATTTTCTCTTCATATTTCATGTAACGGTAAGTTCTGTACATAACAAGATAACTGTAACTAGCAGATTCTGACAGATGAAGATTAACTTTTAACATATACGACCTGAATAACCAAATTTCACAGTATTGTTATTACAAAGCCTGGATTTTTTTAAATGCAGAACATTTGTAAAGTTAGAGTTACCGTTATTGGACTTCCGTTCCAGGTGGTGCACAGGATTAAAGTTTACCCCACATGCAGGTGATTTCATCGAAATTTTTACAAATCGGAGGCACAAAAAAAATCAAATGGAAATATGAAAAGGTAGAAGATTGTATAACAAATTTATTAATGTATGCATACCGCATGTTTATTCTGCTTTAGATAAATAATCGAGCGAAGTTGAAGCGAGGTGAGGTGGATGGCGAGAAAAGAGTTGCAAGCCTTCTCTCTTATTATGTATCAGTCGAAAACGATATATTTTAAAACAGCTTATAGAGACAAGAGGGTAATATTTTAGATAACATACACTATATAGTGCATATTAGAGTAGAAAAATAGGAAAAATGTGGGTCGAACCCAGATTAAAAAAAAATTCTTAAAAAAAAATAAAAGGGGGGTGTATACCCCAAGTGCCTGTGAATGGCACAACGAACTTGTTATCGCACAGTCTATCTATAGTAGGTTTCCCAAAATGCTACACCGTGAAGTTTTCCCATAAATGCCGCACCGTGAAGCCGAACAAGCATGATACGTATTCCAGAAATATGGACTAACGTAGTTGCTAGCACTCGAGAGCACCAGCAATAATGTGTTAATTTTTTTAAGTAAGGGGACCAGTGGAATTTTCGATGAACCAGTAAATTTTGAAAGGTCTCTGGTCCGAGTGGCAAGTACGTTTGAAATATTTCGTGAAGACTGACACAAATTTTCAACCGCAATCCGTGGCATTCAGACTTGAATCATCGAGGACATGTAGCACTAACGCATTCCAAAATCAAAACAGAAAATCTTTTTTCTGTTTTAAGCATTTTGCCCTTAGGTATTGACAAAACTCAACAAATAACACAGTTTACAAGATATTTATTGGTAAATATCAAAAGTTTAAAGAACGCAAACCATCGTTTACATAGCTAGATTTTACGGAGTAAATTTCCTCCCAAAAACTATCACTGAAACAGTTTTCACTACCACATTACAATTTGAAAAAGGCAAAAATCTACAGGGTAAATTTCCTCTCAAAAATGACACTGATACAGTTAACATACAGGAGTCAATTCAAAAGCGACTATCCTTGATATAACAAGATTTTACGGAGTAAATTTCCTCCCAAAGAATATCACTGATACAGTATTCACTACAACAATTACAATTTGAAAATAGCACAAAATCTACAGAGTAAATTTCCTCTCTAAATTCACATTGGTGCGTTGTACATTCAGTATTTCAAAGCCAAAGCAACCATCGTTTACATAGCTAGATTTTACGGAGTAAATTTCCTCCCAAAGAATATCACTGATACAGTGTTCACCACTACAATTACACTTTGAAAATAGCAAAAATCTACAGGATAAATTTCCTCTCTAAATTAACATTGGTTCATTGCATATTCAGTATTTTAATGCCAAAGAAACAATCATTTACATAGCTAGATTTTACGGAGTAAATTTCCTCCAAAAGAATATCACTGATAAAGTGTTCATTACTACAAATACAATTTCAAAACAGCAAAAATCTACAGGGTAAATTTCCTCTCTAAATTCACATTGGTTAATTGCACATTCAGTATTTCAAAGCAAAAGAAACCATCGTTAACATAGCTAGATTTTACGGAGTAAATTTCCTCCAAAAGAATATCACTGATACGGTGTTCGCCACAACATTTAAAAATAGAAAAAAAACTCTACAAAGTAAATTTCCTCTCAAAATGCACGTCGGTGCATTGTACATTCAGTATTTCAAAGCCAAAGCAACCATCGTTTACACAGCTAGATTTTACGGAGTAAATTTCCTCCCAAAGACTATCACTGATATAGTGTTCACAACTACATTACAATATGAAAATAGCAAAAATCTAGAGAGTAAATTTCCTCTCAAAATGACATTCATACAGTAAACATACAGTAGTCAATTCAAAAGCAAATAGCCTTTATATAACAAAACTTTACGGGGTAAATTTCACTACTGGCTTTTAAAACCCCTGTCCGTATGAAAATCCACTGTCTTTCTCTGTATCCTACAGCATTTTCACAGTAATCTACGGTATATCTACAGTATGCTACGGTATGCTAGCTCTGTATGTACAGTAAATTTCTGTATGCCACTGTATGTATCCCCAGCATGCCACAGTTACATACAGTAGGCCCCGATACGCCTACAGTATGCCACTGTATGGCTACTGTTTCCTACAGACAACTACGGTAAACCCAGTACGCCCCTGTATGTGTTCATTGAAGCAAAAAGAAGAAGTTTACACACTCCCAGAGCACTGTACGGTTACCTAAGATGTGGGATTATCAATTTAGTACACAGAGTTACTTACCTAAGAAATTTTCGAACATTATTTTAAACACATAGTAGTACGAGGGTTGTCCCGTAAAATCGTGGACAAAGCGTTTTTCTCGAAAAGTAATGGGCGCACTAAGCTGAAAATTTCAGTAAATGTTTATTTATCATATTTAAGTGCATGATAATTTTTTTGATAAAAAGTAGGCAAAAATAAACTTTTTATTATGATTGAATGTGCACGGGGTATTGTCCTACGGCGCACGGACAAAAAAACAAGATTTTATTAAAGAATACACAAGTTTGAATTCAAAATAAAAGTTTTAAATACATAAGATTTGGATTAAAATTACACTAATTCAATTCCACAATCAATTTTGTAGTCTTTGTAAAAATTTCAAGGCATTTGGTTAATTTTTGGCAGTTTCTCGAGCATTCAAAAAGGGAAAGTGGTAAACACAACACACGAAAAATAGCGACGTTTTATGACGTTACGGCGCACCGGAGAGCAGATCCGTTTTAATTCGATGTTGTAATGACACCTTTAGAGACTTGAAATGACCATAGAAGAAAAAAGATTATAAAAATATCACCATATCTTAAGTATACAAATGAAATAGAAGTTTTCTTAGCGAAGTCTTTTTTGATCGAGTTCCTGGGGAGTACAAAACATACGGACAAACTCCTAATGAAATAGCAAAAGACGCTGTCACAGTAAACCGCCGATATGAGATTTTCTATTAGTTGAATGATGGTGAGAATATTGTCCGTAACTTACTGATAAATCTTCAGAAGATCGGATAAGGGTGCCAGTTGGTTCTTCGACTGTTTATGGAGACTAAAGAATGTGCATCAATGAAATTCCTAAATTTAAGTCGGACTCATCCAACTTCATTTTCAGCAAAGATAAAACGTGGCGCTGTTTTAGACACTTTGACGTTATTAATCCATGCGCCGTAAGGTGATACAGTACATGGCATAAATTCACATAATTTGTTTATTTATGCTTATATTTATCTGAAATTTGCTGTGTATATTACTAAAATATGTACTAAACTAGAGCCGAGCTCGTTGCAAAGCAACGAATAGGTCTTCCGTTGGAGCTACGGACTAGAAGACGTAACCTTGAGTCGAGGTCAAAAGCCACATACTAAAGATATACAAGTAAAAAACCTTGTAAGAGAAGCAACTTACAATGTTTCGCTAGGAAAAAGACTGTAAAGGAATACTAGTACGTGTGACCTTGATCTTTCCAAATGACCTTTTGCTAAGCAATAACTAACTCTCGTTAGAGCTAAGATTGAGATAAAAAGAGTTAGGTCAAGGTCAAAAGAAAGGCCAAGTTCAAAAATGGTGATGCCATTAAATAGCTCTCATCAGTATGCATCAACATGTGAAGTTTGATAACACCATTTTGAATGGTATGTTTAAAACTGAGCTAAACACTAATTTAAGAAAAGTGAGGTATATACATGTATATAAAGTCAAGTTTAAAAAAATGTTAATGTAATTGTATAACTTTAATAATTTCTATCAGTATATAAAGATTGATAAAAATATCTTGGATAGTTTGTTTGAAACTAAGCTTTGAACTGAGCTAAAGGCAAAGTGTGACAAAAGGAGAGACGGAAGGACAGAAAGTAGGAAGGATGGAAGACGTCCGACAAACACCAAATGCCTTGGCCATATTCATGGCAGGGCATAACATGTCATGTATGATTATTGGTTTACATAAAAATAGGTCGCAATTTTCAGTCTCAGAATTCAACCCCTAAACTACATGTATACATGCATGTTCAAAAACAAATCAACCGACTGACATTCTCTGCTTAGAAGGAAGACATTGTATTCATTTTAAGGGATGGGGTACTTATAGTGATGAGAGGAATTTAACAACCTGTCGGTCCATGAAACATTATTTTGGAATGTCTGTATACAGCTGCGTGGCTTTTCTTAGAATGAAATTAGTATTTTTTGACATATCTAAATAATTCTTTTATTGACGCCGTGATATATTTGATAGGCTGTATAATAGCTGTTCGGATATAGTGCCGTTTGAAGGTTCAACACCTTTCTTTTAATATAACCAAAGGTTCTAGTGATCTTTTTTCCGTACAGTCGAAATGCATGGGAGAAAGAAAAAAACGTATGGGGTCGTTCAAAAACAAATTAATGAGTTGTGTTTTTCATCTACACAGACACTTTTTTCTTCTGGTTTTCCTTTTTTAGCTCTACTGGTCAGAGACCAGAAGAGCTTATGCGATAGTAATGTGTCCGTCGTCCGTCCGTCTGTCTGTCTGTCTGTCTGTCTGTAAACAATTTTTCAAAATGCTACTCCTCCTACAGTTTTGGTCTGATTTCAGTATAACTTGGCACACAAGTAGACTACACTAAGATACATAATTCTGTGTATCGGTTTTTGATTTCGATGAACGATGTTGCGGTGGTTACTAAAAATAGACATTTCTGTGGAATTCTTTCAAAATGCTACTCCTCCTACAGTTTTGGTCTGATTTCAATATAACTTGGCACACAAGTAGACTACACTAAGATACACAATTCTGGTTATCGGTTTTTGATTTCAATGAACGGTGTTGCCGTGGTTACTAAAAATAGAAATTTCTGTGAAATTCTTTCAAAATGCTACTCCTTCTACAGTTTTAGTCTGATTTCAATATAACTTGGCACACAAGTAGACTACAATAAGATACATAATTCTGTGTATCAGTTTTTGATTTCGATGAACGGTGTTGCCGTGGTTACTAAAAATAGAAATTTCTGTGAAATTCTTTCAAAATGCTACTCCTTCTACAGTTTTAGTCTGATTTCAATATAACTTGGCACACAAGTAGACTACAATAAGATACATAATTCTGTGTATCAGTTTTTGATTTCTATGAACGGTGTTGCCGTGGTTACTAAAAATAGACATTTCTGTGAAATTCTTTCAAAATGCTACTCCAAATACAATTTTAGTCTGATTATAATATAAATGTGGCATGCAAGTAGACTGCACTAAGAACATAAAGAGACTTAATCAAGGATCATTATTCTATTTATTGCTGTTGAAAAGTTTCAATTTCCAACTGCTTAAGTACTTTTCTCTTCCTTTGCTATAAGTACAAACCAGTAGAGCTTCAGTCTCGACAGAGACTTCTGGTTGTGAATTGCTGTTTATTTTGTTTACAAGCTTGTGTTCATACCGCTGTTCATACGCGCCACCAATGTGAGAGGAGAAAACAAGACGTCGTCAAGCAACAATGACTGACCAGATGGACGTTTTTATACATTGTAATCATTATACAACCAAAAATCAGAGCGAATCGATAATTTAAGTACCTAGTTAAATACATAGGAATTCAATACTTAAGGGAAGAATTTAATTCATATTTTATGATAAATAGGCAATAACGAATTTTCTAATTTTGTAAAATCGTATTCTGAAAGTTCTGAATGTATATGTTTGGCCGCTCTTCTATGTAAAAGTTCATACATATAAAACATGTAATTATTATCAGCTGCGGTAGCGGCCAATCTTTTTGTGATTGTGTTAGAGAGTGCACATGGGGAAATGAGACGTTTTTTTTTATTACTTCAATAAAATAATTCGTAAATTATAACAAGTAAAAATCATGCGTAAAATATTCTAAAAACTTGCTAAAACTTAATATTAAATGTTGAAATATATTTCAATTTCATTGTCATTAATATCTCATGATCATCGATAATTTTTGGTCATATAAAAAGAGTTTACATCAGATACTCCCCAGCCTGAGAGTGTGTAAGATTTGAAAAGAAATCTCTTGATTTTCCGGATAATGATGATGTGGTTAAAGTTTATGGTGAATAAAAAATGAGGAGTTTTTCAACTTCTAGTAAAAATTGTTTTGAATTTGCTCTACATCTACAAATAACACAAAGATCATGAAGATATTTTTTTTTATTTTGCACTGCGGTTTGCAGCATAGCCTGCTCTGCAGAAACCATGAGCATTATCACATAATCAAGATCCAGGGTATCGAGGCTGAGACAGGCCTACACCTTCATTTTGATGACAATAAATTCTTCTTATACATCAATGAACATGATTTTTTTTTTAACATCGATAAATTTATTTATGAGCAAATGCAGTAAAATTATTTTTTTATTTTGCTTTGAAAACAGCCTGAAATAGAATTGAAAAACTATTTCAGCTTTGAATATCTTGACGTGCTTTCCTTGCGTGTGAAAGAATTGTTTTGCTCTGCAGCCAATTTGATGCTTTGCATCAATTAAATTCGTACCGACATTGTACATGTACAGGCATGTAAAATATTCTGTTTATTGGACGAAATACTATAATACCATTCTGTACAATATCATTTTAAGTTTAGTAGCAAATAACTGCAAACTCAAAAGTGCTTAATTTCATGTTGGATTTCCCCCTGTGAATTAGAAACGTTAACTCCACTTACAATTATCATGCATGCGTACATGTAGTTTAAGATTCATAAAACAATTACCACTTTGATAAATACAGGAAAAAATGGTGTAAACCTAGCTCTGTTTTTTTTTTTTCGGCTATCAAATGGCATAAAACTTGAAATGAATAAATGCACAAGCGATTACGATTGATTAAAACAAGCTGCAATAGAGTGAAATTGAATGATATGAAAGGAGTCGACATGATTTCAAACCCAATTTTCCATTTGTAACTATCGGAGTACACAACGGATTTTCAAATCGACATACCCGCTGCTATCTGCGGATACGTGCTTGTAAATGAGGACTGGGCTACAAAATTTTAGACACAAAGCGACAAAGCTGGATGTAAACTGTTTATTACAAATACGTTAATAATAGTATATTTTAAAGTATTTTTTAACGTTCAATGTTTATTAATATTAAAAAAAAAAATAATGGAAAAACAAAAGAGTGATGGTAAAAATAAAACGTACATAATAGTACATTACGTATATATCACAAGACTTCCATCACTAATTATAATTATTTGCCGAAGCCCCTTTGCAATTACAATTTAAATAAAATACATTAAAACGGAATAGAGAAATATTTTGCGTGAACAGGCCAAAGAAAGCGATCACAATTCAAAATGATTTTATGCACCAGTGTTTTGAATTAAGATTAAATGAAAGATCGGTGAAGTATTCTTTTTAATTCGATAAATTAAAAACATGATTATCTATAAATGGATAGGTCTTTGTACACAATGGATTTTAAACACGACCACAGACACTTGCATTGTTTACGACAGGTGGCTGGTACACTAGTGACCTCGCGCGTTGGATTACATAACTGTTATATACAAACATCTTGGCGATCTTGGAGATCGCCAAATGTATACAACTAATGATCGTGAATTATTCGATGCATAAAGTTAAAATAACTTATAATTGTTATAATAATCAATGTAGAAAGATATATTTAATATATTCCGTTTATGAAGACGTGTTCACTATAAAACTATTTAATAATAAATTAAAAAGAAAGACTAATCGTTATAAATAATTTAATAGTGAACCGTAAAGCACGTATAAAGCCCTATTCAGAAAAAAAAAATTAACATTAAATACCTTAGGGTTTATTACTGATAGGAAGTTTGTGTAAATTATACACATGAAGAGGTCTGATTTCCTTTCCGAATGAAAAACGCTACCTGTTTACCTGGTCTGCTTTCAACTACGTATTACGCAATACCCCCGGTATAATCGAACACAAAACATTTTCATCAGATTAAAAAGGTGTCAAAGAACAATTTTTTTCGTATAATCCAGATCGAGATATTTACAGTTTTTGAGTTATAAAGCAAAAACTTTCAAGCTCCCTAAATCCCTAATCATAGGGGCCAGCCCCTTTTGAATAGTATTATATGAAAGCCCTTGCAATTATGCACAACTTTTGTTCAACATGTCTTAACAAAATATTTTTAGTTTTCAAGATAAAAAGGAAAACATGTGTAAATTTTCGCTCTTTTAGGCATTCTATTTTTTGACCCCTGTATAGCGCCATTTTGAATAGAGAAATCGAAAAACAAAAACCGATGTGCACAACTTCAATCCTTCTGTTATCTAAAACCAGTAAAATTTCTGCTCCAGCTCTAGTGGTCTCTGAGCCTTTGTCTGGAAATGAAAGCCTATAATTTTTCGTTTAAAGGGAAATAACTCAAATCCGGAAGTGACTTTTTGAAATTATCGACAGCATTCTCATAGAGTTTATTACCGTCTATAATGTCTGAAAATTTGAGCAAAATCCATTGAGAAATGAGTGAAATATGAGGCCTCAAAGTTGGCGTCTAGGAAGAAAAAAAAAAAAAGAATAATAAGAATAATCTTAATCTTCAGAATCAGTAGAAGGTCTTCCGTTGGAAACGGAAGACCTTAATAATAGTGAAAATTTCAGGACGCAGTGATGTTTATTTTTTACACACGACAACTTGTCCACGATTTTACGGGACAACCCTCGTATTTTTTTTAAATTTGTTAAGAGACTTATTGTGTTCTTTTATAACTCTGAAATAACTATTAAGAATTAATAAATCGTTGCTTCAAAAAATACTTATCTATCAATTTTTAAAATTAATTATTAAATTATTCTTTGGTTTGACTTATTAGTTAATTAATTAATTAATTTATTTTGCAAACACCTATTTAATCCATAAAATACCTGGAGTGACTTTGTAACTTTTGAAGAAAAAAACGCGACCGGGGTAATGCTGCATTTTGGAAAATTGTAGCTTTTAAAACTGATATAGTTTCTTTGAAAAAATAAATATAATTAATTAACAGCATGAAATTAATCATTTTAAAAACAAATCAATCTATTTCTTGACAAATGCAGAGCTGCATAGTAGACACGGCACAAAATAAATAAGGTGAAGTGGTAAGTGAAAATTAAATAGAATAAATGACTTTAAAAAATTTTTTAATCTTATTTATTTAATCTGTTTATCAATTTATCTACAAATACATAAATAAACAAAATAAATTAAAAAAATAATTTATTTATTTTTGTAATTGACAAGACAACAAAGTGATTAAATATACACCCCCAACCCCCCAATTGATTTTTTAAGTTTTATTTTTATATGAAAATTATTTCTCCTAAAATATGCTACATGTACAAAGTATTTTTTAAGCATATTAAAACAAATATCAATAATTTTACGTCCATGATGGATATCAAAATAATCGTCAGATTATGCACAATTTTAATTTGTCAAATGCAATTTCATATTTTTACTTTGATTTGATTGAAAAAAAAAATCGGTTTTCAAAACCGTAACACGATTATGAAAGAACTTCAAAGCCATTGATTGTTTACAAGTGACATGGGGTACACAGTAATGACACCTATTGTCTTTTTCACTGACCACTATACCTTGTTTATTTTGTGGCAGAGAGCGACCGTGTCCACTCTGCGGCTGTTTGAATCATTTTCTCTTTGTGAGAAAACCGTTTTTTGTCAAACAAAACAAAACAAAATAAAAGTATCAAAAAGCTATTGACGGGTTAAGATTGTGCATAATGAGACAATTATTTTGATATCCAACACGGAAGTAAAATAATTCAAAGTAGTATAAATATGCTTCAAAAAGACTCTGAGAGACATTTTAGTGGAAACTTGTTTACATTAAATAAGCCAAATAAATTCAACTTTCAGTATTATAATTAATTAATTTATTTGTATCGTCAATTTTAAAAATAAATAGATAAATATATTGTTCTTTTTACAATGATAAAATACGTGCTTTAAATCAGTTTTATTTATTTATTCACTAACCATTTAAAAATCAATTATTGAATTGATTTTAAAAACTTAAATTTTCTAAAATGCTGCATTACTCTTGTTGTGTAGGTGTTTGTTTGTGTAATTTTTTTTCTCCAAAAGGAACAAAAAAGCCATTCCAATTATTTTATGGATTAAACTGGTGTTAGAAAAATAAATAATAAATGGTAAATAAATAAAATTAATAATTAATTTATCACCATAAAAATGTCAAACTTTTTAATTATATTTTTTAAATTGACAAAACAACAAAATAATCAATTATTTATATCCCCGAGAATGAGATTTTTTAGGTTTTTCTGTATAAATATTTTTACCCTAAAGTATGTTACAAAGTATTTTTTAAGCATATTAAAACAAATTTCAGTTATTTCACGTCCATGATGGATATTAAAATAATCGTCATATTATACACAATTTTTATTTGTCAATTGGAATTTCATAATTTTACTTTGTTTTGATTGAAAAAAAAAATCGGTTTTCAGAACCCTAACACGATTATGAAATAACTTCAAAGCCATTGATTGTTTACAAGTGACTATGGGTACACAGTAATGACACCTATTGTCTTTTTCACTGACCACTATACCTTGTTTATTTTGTGACAGAGAGCGACCGTGTCCTATCTGAGGCTGTTTGAAATAACATTTTCTCTTTGTGAGAGAACCGAATTTTTTCAATTAAAACAAAATAAAAGTATCAAAAAAGCTATTGACGGGTTAAGATTGTGCATAATGAGACGATTATTTTGATATCCAACACGGAAGTAAAATAATTCAAAGTAGTATAAATATGCTTCAAAAAGACTTTGAGAGACATTTAAGCGGAAACTTGTTTACATTAAATAAGCCAAATAAATCCAACTTTCGGGATAATAATTAATTTTTTTCAAAAAAATAAGTAGATAAATATATTGTTCTTTTTACAATGATTAAATACGTGTTTTAAATCAGTTTTATTTATTTATTCACTAACCATTTAAAAATCAATTATTGAATTGATTTTAAAAACTTTTTTTTTAAATGCAGCATTACTTTTGTCGTGTAGGTGTTTGTGTAATTTTTTTCCCTCCAAAAGGAACAAAAAAGCCATTCCAATTATTTTATGGATTAAACTGGTGTTAGAAAAATAAATAATAAATGGTAAATAAATAATTAATTTATCACCATAAAAATGTCAAACTTTTTAATTATATTTTCTAAATTGACAAAACAACAAAATAATCAATTATTTATATCCCCGAAAATGAGATATATTGGGTTTTTTCTATAAATATTTTTATCCTAAACTATGTTACAAAGTATTTTTTAAGCATATTAAAACAAATATCAATAATTTTATGTCCATGATGGATATCAAAATAATCGTCAGATTATGCACAATTTTTATTTGTCAATTGGAATTTCATAATTTTACTTTGTTTTGATTGAAAAAAAAATCGGTTTTCAAAACCCTAACACGATTATGAAAGAACTTCAAAGCCATTGATTGTTTACAAGTGATTCTGGGTACACAGTAATGACACCTATTGTCTTTTTCACTGACCACTATACCTTGTTTATTTTGTGACAGAGAGCGACCGTGTCCTATCTGAGGCTGTTTGAAATAACATTTTCTCTTTGTGAGAGAACCGAATTTTTTCAATTAAAACAAAATAAAAGTATCAAAAAAGCTATTGACGGGTTAAGATTGAGCATAAAGAGACGATTATTTTGATATCCAACACGGAAGTAAAATAATTCAAAGTAGTATGAATATGCTTCAAAAAGACTTTGAGAGACATTTAAGCGGAAACTTGTTTACATTAAATAAGCCAAATAAATCCAACTTTCGGGATAATAATTATTTTTTTAAAAAAATAAGTACATAAATATACTGTTCTTTTTACAATGATTGAATACGTGTTTTAAATCAGTTTTATTTATTTATTCACTAACCATTTAAAAATCAATTATTGAATTGATTTTAAAAACTTTTTTTTTTAAATGCAGCATTACTTTTGTTGTGTAGGTGTTTGTGTAATTTTTTTCTCCAAAAGGAACAAAAAAGCCATTCCAATTATTTTATGGATTAAACTGGTGTTAGAAAAATAAATAATAAATGGTAAATAAATAATTAATTTATCACCATAAAAATGTCAAACTTTTTAATTATATTTTCTAAATTGACAAAACAACAAAATAATCAATTATTTATATCCCCGAAAATGAGATATATTGGGTTTTTTGTATAAATATTTTTATCCTAAACTATGTTACAAAGTATTTTTTAAGCATATTAAAACAAATATCAATAATTTCACGTCCATGATGGATATCAAAATAATCGTCAGATTATGCACAATTTTTATTTGTCAATTGGAATTTCATAATTTTACTTTGTTTTGATTGAAAAAAAAATCGGTTTTCAAAACCCTAACACGATTATGAAAGAACTTCAAAGCCATTGATTGTTTACAAGTGATTCTGGGTACACAGTAATGACACCTATTGTCTTTTTCACTGACCACTATACCTTGTTTATTTTGTGACAGAGAGCGACCGTGTCCTATCTGAGGCTGTTTGAAATAACATTTTCTCTTTGTGAGAGAACCGAATTTTTTCAATTAAAACAAAATAAAAGTATCAAAAAAGCTATTGACGGGTTAAGATTGAGCATAAAGAGACGATTATTTTGATATCCAACACGGAAGTAAAATAATTCAAAGTAGTATGAATATGCTTCAAAAAGACTTTGAGAGACATTTAAGCGGAAACTTGTTTACATTAAATAAGCCAAATAAATCCAACTTTCGGGATAATAATTATTTTTTTAAAAAAATAAGTAGATAAATATACTGTTCTTTTTACAATGATTGAATACGTGTTTTAAATCAGTTTTATTTATTTATTCACTAACCATTTAAAAATCAATTATTGAATTGATTTTAAAAACTTTTTTTTTTTTAAAAATGCAGCATTACTTTTGTTGTGTAGGTGTTTGTGTAATTTTTTTCTCCAAAAGGAATAAAAAAGCCATTCCAATTATTTTATGGATTAAACTGGTGTTAGAAAAATAAATAATAAATGGTAAATAAATAATTAATTTATCACCATAAAAATGCCAAACTTTTTAATTATATTTTCTAAATTGACAAAACAACAAAATAATCAATTATTTATATCCCCGAAAATGAGATATATTGGGTTTTTTGTATAAATATTTTTATCCTAAACTATGTTACAAAGTATTTTTTAAGCATATTAAAACAAATTTCAGTTATTTCACGTCCATGATGGATATCAAAATAATCGTCATATTATGCACAATTTTTATTTGTCAATTGGAATTTCATAATTTTACTTTATTTGATTGAAAAATAAAAATCGGTTTTCAAAACCCTAACACGATTATGAAATAACTTCAAAGCCATTGATTGTTTACAAGTGATTCTGGGTACACAGTAATGACACCTATTGTCTTTTTCACTGACCACTATACCTTGTTTATTTTGTGACAGAGAGCGACCGTGTCCTATCTGAGGCTGTTTGAAATAACATTTTCTCTTTGTGAGAGAACCGAATTTTTTCAATCAAAACAATATAAAAGTATCAAAAAAGCTATTGACGGGTTAAGATTGAGCATAAAGAGACGATTATTTTGATATCCAACACGGAAGTAAAATAATTAAAAGTAGTTTAAATATGCTTCAAAAAGACTTTGAGAGACATTTAAGCGGAAACTTGTTTACATTAAATAAGCCAAATAAATCCAACTTTCGGGATTATAGTTAATTTTTTTTAAAAATAAGTAGATAAATATATTGTTCTTTTTACAATGATTAAATACGTGCTTTAAATCAGTTTTATTTATTTATTCACTAACCATTTAAAAATCAATTATTGGATTGATTTTAAAAACTTTTTTATTAAATGCAGCATTACTTTTGTTGTGTAGGTGTTTGTGTGTAATTTTTTTTCCAACAGGTACAAAAAAGCCATTCCAATTATTTTATGGATTAAACTGGTGTTAGAAAAATAAATAAATGGCAAATAAATAAAATAAATAATTGATTTATCACCATAAAAATGTCAAACTTTTTAATTATATTTTTTAAATTGACAAAACAACAAAATAATCAATTATTTATATCCCCGAAAATGAGATTTTTTAGGGTTTTTTGTATAAATATCTTTATCCTAAACTATGTTACAAAGTATTTTTTAAGGTCGAGGATATTTGGTACCGCTTGCACGGCGGCGGGCAGGAGTTATCTTTCCATACGTGCGTACAAGTTATCTCGCGTTACAACGGTGACATACATAAAATCTTACCCGCATTGAAAAGTTCCACTAAATCGTTCTATAAGACTTTTAATGTTTATCATTAAGGCATGTATGTAAAAAGCGTAATAATTAAAAGAGGGAAAATACCGTTAACTAATTGGGGATCTTTGGAGCATATACACATGTTGTATGTCTATTTCGCAGAAATAATTGCGGGGGGGGGGTTATCTTAACATTACATAATATATAAAATTTATTCATTTTTTTTAAAAATCTTTTTGATACAACACAGCCCCCCCTCCCCCCGTCTAAGGACGTTTTATTTTTTTCATTCATTACTTATTTATTTTTCTGTTTTGCTTCTAAAGGTAATATTGTTTTGTTGTGCTCAAGAATTTTTTATTTACATTCACTGAGCACATAAAGTACAGACCTGTTTTTTTCAATGGAGAGTTGCAATTTCCCAGTCCAATAGATATCAATTACCCCATCCCCTGTACATACAAACACCCGACATCCGGCCCAGTTATGTACATGTAGTATCGTTTTTAATAGATTTAGGGGGCAGTCAGAGAAAAATAAACTATTAAATCTAATTTTAAAAAACTTCATATTAATTGAGTGGCGTTTCCCAGACTTAGAGATATACCCCCCCCCCCCCCCGAAAAAAAATCACTCACATACAGATACACCCAGCCAATGCAAGACACGGGATTTTATGAACGGAATGCGTCTTTAATATGTCGATATAATTTTTTTGGCATATATTGGTTTGAAGTAGGCATAAATGGTATAATTAAACAAAAATGTTCAAAGCTATAGTTTTACGGCATATAATATTTCAAATAAACATGTACAATTAGATTTTTTTCAACGAAAAGTTTATACTTTTCATTCTAACTGCTCGAACAATTTTCATTTAATATTTAATTCCTAGGACATGAAATTATTTTATTTTCTATTTGGCATTTTTAAAAAAGGATCATTAGTGCACACAAATTGCATTAGAGAAAAATATCAATTTATTTCACATCTCTCGATACAATGATCTTGTAAATGCAGCGAAAAAAAAAATACTGAACATAGAGCGAAAAAATAAATATTGATTTAATTGGCGTGTCATTTCAAAGTTTTTTCGCGCAGTAACTGGAAGAATTATAGATGTGTATTGAAATGTTTCTTCCGACTATTATCTACGGTGATCAAATAGGGTGCCATGAAAATGTGTCCAAAAACGAGAACATTTCTCTAAGGCATGGATTAGCAATGAACTTCTGTTGCATGCATCTGAAATAAAAAGAAAAAGATATCAAGAAAAAAAGAAAGTATAAGTATGAATATGAGCCTAAACATGAAGAAAACAAACACAACGTGAGAGTTAAGGTACCCAGGGGAAAACCTTGTTATAAGAAATGCACATGTGAAATATTAAAGCCCTTGCACAACTGTTCAAAAGTTATGACCAAGGTTAAAATAATTTAAATGTAGGTCTAAGTCCAAGGTCAGTTGTGGCATACAATAATGAATCACCCTAATTCTTACAGGTACATGTGTACTAACCTACCTGTATGAGGTATCAGAATATGAAGTTACCTGTAAGATCTTCCAGATAGTTTATTTATTAACTGTAATAGTCACCAGGTTATGAAGCTACTTATGTAGTGTTAATATGAATCAGGGTATGATAATTTCTATCTCTACAACAGATACCGACATAAAAAGCCAATCACCTATAACAGGGACTACATGTATATATGGAACTCTCCACCTGTAAGAGGTATAATTCAGAAAGAGAAGCTACTTACCTCAATTAGGTACTTCTAAAAGGTACGGAATTGCACTTCAGCTACCCTTATCAAGTACCAGATATTTAACAATTCTTGGTTCAAGTACATAAAACATCGCACCTCTCATACACGTCATTAAAACGAACCAATCTGTAACAGGTACATGAATTTAGCTCACCGGCCTGAAACAGGTACCGGATATTTACACAATAAAATTCTAGTACTTAAACCCTCCTGACTCTTCCAGGTGTCTGATTATGACATACCGACCTGTAACAGGTACCAGCTTTAGCTCCCGACCTGTAACAGGTACCAGATATTTATGCATTCACATTTTAGTACTTTAACCCTTCTAACTCTTACAGATGTCTGATTTAAACATACAGACGTGTAACAGGTACCAGATATTAGGTCACCGACCTGTAATAGGTACCAGATATTTATCCAATCAAATTCTAGTACTTTAAACCTTCTAACTCTTACAGATGTCTGATTTAAACATACCGACCTGTAACAGGTACCAGATATTAGCTAACCGACCTGTAATAGGTACCAGGTATTTACACAATCAAATTCTAGTAGTTTAACCCTCCTAACCCTTACGGATGTCTGATTATAAAATACCGACCTGTAACAGGTACCGGCTTTAAGCTCACCGACATATAACAGGTACCAGATATTTACACAATAAAATTCTAGAACTTTAACCCTCCTGACTCTTCCAGATGTCTGATTATAACATACCGACCTGTAACAAGTACCAACTTTAGCTCCCGACCTGTAACAGTTACCAGATATTTATGAATTCAAATTTAAGTACTTTAACTCTTCTAACTCGTAGATATGTCTGATTTAAACAAACAGGCGTTAAACAGGTACCAGGTATTAGGTCACCGACCTGTAACAGGTACCAGATATTTATCCAATCAAATTCTAGTACTTGAACTCTTCTAACTCTTACAGATGTCTGATGTAAACAAACCGACCTGTAACAGGTACCAGATATTAGCTCGCCGACCTGTAGTAGGTACCAGGTATTTACACAATCAAAGTCTAGTAGTTTAACCCTCCTAACTCTATCAGATGTCTGATTATAAATTACCGACCTGTAACAAGTACCAGCTTTAAGCTCACCGATCTATAACATGTACCAGATATTTAAACAATAAAATTCTAGTACTTTAACCCTCCTTACTCTTCCAGATGTCTGATTATAACATACCGACCTGTAACAAGTACCAACTTTAGCTCCCGACCTGTAACAGGTACCAGATATTAGCTCACCGACCTGTAATAGGTACCAGGTATTTACACAATCAAAATCTAGTACTTATATATTCCTAACAGATGTCTGATTATAAAATACCGACCTGTAACAGGTACCAGCTTTAAGCTCACCGACCTATAACAGGTACCAGATATTTACACAATAAAATTCTAGTACTTTAACTCTCCTTACTCTTCCAGATGTCTGATTATAACATACCGACCTGTAAATGGTACCAATTTTAGCTCCCGACCTGTAACAGGTACCAGATATTTATGCATTCAGATTTTAGTACTTTAACCCTTCTAACTCGTAGAGATGTCTGATTTAAACATACAGACGTGTAACAGGTACCAGATATTAAGTCATCGACCTGTATAAGGTACCAGATATTTACACAATCAAATTCTAGTTCTTAAACCCTCCTAACTGAAACTGGTGTCTGATTTAAACATACCGACCTGTAACAGGTACCAAATTTTAGCTCCAGACCTGTAACAGGTACCAGATATTTATACAATCAAATTGCAGTATTTTAACCCTTCAAACTCGTACAGATGTCCGATTTAAACATACCGGCCTGTAGCAGGTACCAGATATTAGCTTAATGATATGTAACAGACATGTATACACAACAAAATTCTAGTACTTTTACCCCCCTAACTTTAACAGATGTCCGATTTTTATATACCGACCTGTAACAGGTACCAGATATTGAAGCTCCCGACCTGTAACGGATACCAGATATTTATGCAATCAAATTGTAGTACTTTAACACTTCTAACTCTTACAGATGTCTGATTTTAATATATCAACCTGTGACAGTTACCAAATATTAGCTCACCGACCTGTAACAGGTACCAGATATTGAAGCTCCTGACCTGTAACAGGTACCGGATATTTATGCAATCAAATTGCAGTACTTTAACGCTTCTAAATCGTACAGATGTCTAATTTAAACATACCAACTTGTAACATGTACCAGATATTGAAGCTTCTGATCTGTAACAGGTACCAGATATTAAAGCTACCGACCTATAACAGGAATAAGAATTAAAAGCTACCTACCTGTAACAGATACAAGATTAAAAAGCTGCCGACCTGTAAAAGGTACCAGACATTAAAGCTACCGACCTGTATCAGGTACCAGATATTAAAGCTACCGACCTGTAACAAATACAAGATTTAAAGCTGCCGACCTGTAAAAGGTACCAGATATTGAAGCGACCGACATGTAACACGTACAAGATTTCAAATAATAATGTAATAAGTACCAAATATTAAAGCTACTGACCTGTAACAGGTACCAGATATTAAAGCGACCGACCTGTAACAGGTACCAGATATTAAAGCTTCCGACCTGTAACAGGTACTAGATATTGAAGCTACCGACCTGTTAGAGGTACCAGATATTAAAACTACCGACCTATAACAGGTACCAGATATTAAAGCTACCGACCTGTAACAGGTACCAGATTTTAAACCTACCGACCTGTAAGCAATACCAGATATTAAAACGACCTGCCTGTGACAGGTTCCAGATATTAAAGCTACTGACCTGTTACAGATACCAAATATTAAGCTATCGACCTGTAAGCGGATACCAGATATTAAAGCGACCGACCTGTAACAGGTACCAGATTTTAAAGCGAACGAGCTGTTACGGGTATCGGATATTAAGCGACCGACCTGTAACAGGTACCAGATTTTAAAGCTAACGACCTGTAACAGGTACCAGATAATAATGCTACCGACCTGTAAACGGTACCAGATATTAAAGCTACCAACCTGTAAGCGACACCTGCAGATGTTAAACCGACCTGTAATAGGTACCAGATTTTAAAGATACCGACCTCTAACATGTACCAGATTTAAACATACCGACCTGTAATAGCTACCAGATTTTAAATATACCGACCTCTAACATGTACCAGATTTTAAAAATACCGACCTCTAACAGGTACCAGATTTTAAAGATATCGACCTGTAACAGGTACCAGATTTTAAAGATACCGACCTCTAACATGTACCATATATTGAAGATATCGACCTGTGACAGGTACCAGATTTAAAAGATACCGACCTGTAACAGGTACCAGATTTTAAAGATACCGACCTCTAACATGTACCAGATATTAAAGCTACCGACCTGTAACAGGCTCCGTATGTTAGATCAGTACCTCGTCTAGGTACCAGATTATAAAGAAAGATTATTATTACTTCTAACAGATGCTATGTCATGTTGTTAGCGTTGTCGTCATCGTAAACCTTTAACAATACCAACTTTTTTCTAGAACTAAGGAGCCAATTTCAGCCATCATTGGCTCAGAGTATCCTTGGTTAAGGATATTAAAGTTTTTAGAATGAAGGGTAGCTACAAAGAAGTGAAAAATTAATACCATTATTAAAAAATCTTCTTTTCCAGGAAAGATGTAACTCATTTGGGATCATTATCAGGTAGAGTAGATTCAGGTTTGTTCAAATTGATTTATATTCTAGACACGAAGTAGTAACGATATGGACGGATAACTTTTTTATTGTGTGCTTATATATTTCTTTATATGATAGAATACTTTCTTTTACCGTAATTTTCTTTACTGCTAATACCCACGATATCGTGTCGATATCAAATCATGATTGCTCATGGTTTATGATAACAAAATTTAATATTGTTTTTAACGTGAGCAACTTGAGTACTATCGCTTTTATGAAGTTTGCCTGTGGTGTCGATATCGACTTTATCGCCTCGTTATATCGAATCATGTTTCTCACCCCTTGCTAAGTACCGTACTTGGTTTCATGTTCGAAGATTGTACATGTCATCGATATCGTCGATAACGTATCGATATCGAATAATTTTTTGCATACTTCTACCATTATGAAGTACTTGTGCGTACGTACTTTCTCATTATTTTTTTGGCCTTATTGTCGATATCGACGATATCGAATCCTGATTGTAAAACATATTAATGATTTTACCAAATTTTACCTAAAAATAAGACCTTAAGCTAAATTTTATCCGAGACAATGAAAACCTTTAATCTTTTTCTAATTTTATTTACATATCCATGCTGACAATGAATCTATACCGTCTTTGCTTTTGGTTTTGTATAATTATTTTATTACGGAATTTTCAAAATAGCAAAGTGCTTATACGGTGTATCAGGATCGTCATGGTATTGCCGATACCGACGATATAAAAATAGCACCAAGTCTCATATATGGTGTCCATTATTTCCATTTTATGGTTCTAGTCAGGATCGATACCAAAATGCTGTCGATATCGTCGATATCGACATCGAATTGGTTCTTGGACAATATTGACAAATTACTTTTCTTTATAGTTTGCTGAAATATTTCTTTGTAATTGTGTGTGTAAAAGAACAATTTCTGTTTAACAAAATTATCCTTCCTGTAAATATCAGCAAAAATAAAAGAGGATTCGATATCGTGACATTATCGCCGATATCGACGATATTGGTGGCAAGTACAATCTTCTTACAAGTAATAAAAGCTTACATACATGATGAGAATTCGTTGTAGATTAAAAATCATTCAATGCATCACCCTTTCACAAAGGTATTGAAAACACCAAAACTGTTTTTATAAACTTCGATAATATTTTGCTCACAATAAATACTAGCAGCTTCGAAGAACCTCGTACAATGTTGACTCAAAAGTACGTCACATTTTGAACATATTTTTGAACTTATCTACATACATGTATTTAAAGTAAAAGAGACTTTTAAATCATCAACCTTTGTCAGATGAGGCATCCTTCAGTTCTAGGGGTATGTTTACCTAAACAAAAGGTTGTCCAGCATGGCCTACTTTTGGAATCTCATGGCTTTATTTGAATGCTGAAGCTAATAAGGGGTTTTGGCAGTTGATTCATCTTGGTTTATCTCTGTTTTAAACAAAATGTTGATCATAATGACCTGCTTTTAAAACTTCAAGGCTTTATCCTAATTTGCGAAATATTTAGAGGCTTCAAGTAGAACTGATTGTTTTGCAATTTATCATAAGATCGCCTTAAGGCCATTGGGCCTCTGGAGCTCGTTTCTTGTAGTAAAATTTTGTTGCTGTATACAACCCAGTGTGCTTTTTTGTCATATGAACCTTTGATTTTTTAGGTCACTTGATTCACTTAAGTGTCCTATTGCTATCTGTTTTCTTTGTAGATCGTCGGCCGTCGTGCTTTAGAATATTTTCAAAACTTCTCTTAAACTGCTTAACCAATTTCAACCTAATTTGGCATATAGCATCTCTGTTTAAAGGGGAACAAAACTGGTTAATTTCATGATTCCTGCCCCCTAGGGATTGAAGTGTGGGGCCACAATCACTAAATGACATGATTGAAATCCTGAGTAAGAATTGAGTCCTCTACCAACAATGTGAAATTCATGATCCCAGGATAAGGGGTTCTAGTGCTAGGACGGGGCATGTATACTCAGAAGGATAAAACGTATGCTCAACTAGGACCTTGGGTCCCCCGCATATAGTTCGTCATTTAGCGTAGTAATAAACCATTTTAGAAATCTTCAGGCATTAAATGCACAAAAGTAAATTGATAGATATGAATATGGAGACCTCAAGTCACCTAATATATTGATTGTATTTAATACGAAAGACAGTTTTTTTTGTCTTATTTCAAAATAATCATATTCCTAACTTCTTGCAGATCTACTACCTAATATATATTTTAACAGAAACGTGAAGGTAATAAGGGGACCAGAGGTAACCTTATATTGTACATCATTAAGGAGACCTGTGGACTGAGGTCAGCTTTATACAATTATTGACTTTTGATGAGGTCTACTTGTGACTATACAGACCTGGTCAGGTATTGGTTGACCGAGGCCGAAGGCCGAGGTTAACCAATACTTGACCAGGTATGTATAGTCACAAGTAGACCGAATTCAAAAGTCAATAACTGTTGTATTAAATGATCAAGAATTTTACAACACTTTTACACTTTAATTCTTGTCTCCATCAAATAAATACATTCATAATATTTAATTGTTGCCACTTATCTGATAAACAACTACATTGTTGTAGTTAAAAATTGAAAACGGGTCATTCTCAAATTTTGTCCAGATTCCATCAACAGAATTCAGAGAAAATAAATTTTGAGAACTAAATATTTTAAAGTTTTATGTTAGTAATGAAACATCAGAGATGCGTAAATAATGTTGAAACACTAAGAATTCTATCAACATTTACTATAAAATCTATTATAAGTACATGCATTCAACAAAAAATGTCCATAGTGTTACTTACTTAGAATTCGAAATAAAATAATAATTTACAAAAATTTAAGGTTTCTAGAATCATAATCTCAACATTCCTAATAAAAAATATTCTATCAAAACAAATTGAGGGTTCTTAAGAGAAAATTTTCAGATAACACGAAGCTGAAAGTTGTTAAAATTATGAAATTTGATTATTCCAACAAATATACCTTAAGCATATGTCATTTTACCTCAGCATGAACCACTGGCTTTGTGAATATACTTTGTATTAGAAGACAACAGGATTGTTTAGCAAGTTTTGATAAAATTGTGGAAAGATTTAGAGTACAAATTTAGGAAAAATGGTTTAGTAACACCAAGGATATTTTCATAACACAAAGGACATAAAAGTAACACAAAAGACATTTTGTTCAAACTTTAAGAAGAAATAATAAATTTGTGCCTCTTCCCCCGCAAAAAGCACAACAAAGGCATTATCTTATAGATATTAATGAAAGTATATGGTTTTAAGAAAAATATTTCTTGGTATTTCATTTCTTTTTACATTTGGAGTCTGACAAGTAACACCAATGATTAAAAAGTAACAACATAGACATAATTGTCTAATTATAAAGATACGTAAACATCAACAAAACATAAAAATAAGTTATGCATGAATAATGAAGGATTACTATCATTGGACCTAGAATCATTGATCGCCACATGTACAAGTATTTGTATATCCAAAAAGAAGCTGTAACACCAAAGACAAAAGGTAACACAAAGGACATCTCATTTTGTTTGTTGTTTTTACATACAGCCTCCTTTCACACTGGGCTATCTATTTGATACTTCGTACCTACAGGATGTGGAGGACGAATTATAACCAAAACATCACCTATGTTGTACAAATATTCATCTTTTAACGTTCTTGGTCGTATTTAGTTTTTTTTTCATTACTGATTTGATCACACGTGTATGTATTCTGAAGTTCAGATGTCTCTGTGTTTCAGCATTTTTATCTCGTTTCTTTTTCCTGGGTCTCAGTTTTTTTCAGTATTTTTCTTCGAATTTTTCTCCATTCTGAAACTCTGGTTTCTCTTAATATGAACTCTTTTGTCCGCTAAAACCCCGACTGTCTGCCTTTCCTATTCATAAATTACTATTATTTGATTTTATGTTATATGTGTTGATCAGCTCTATGTATACTCACCAGAATAAAAAGAATATACCTTTGCCCAATGTCTATTTGTTGTTTGATATTAATTTCAAGATATGCTGGGTTCAAAAGATAGAGATCCATATAAAGTACTGCCTCTACTGTAATGTCCACTCTTACTTCAGCTATAGTTCAAGGTTTACAAACAATTTTCAACCTTTATGGGGAAAATCAATTAGACAAATCTGCATGAAGAGTATCTTCATCTACATTCAAACATAATTTCACGATTGGTGACTGATGCATTGTTCCTCGGAGAGATGATCTTTCGATATCGCTTTTGATATAGTGATGAAAAATCCGTAACTATTTCATTGTCGGACATACACATTCCAAGAATAGTCAAATGTTCTCTATCCGACGTTACTTTGAGGGTTCCTTGGATCTAGATTTCACTTGTCTGGCCCTCTTTTTTTGCAACTTTTAAAATGTTTCGTCCTTTCAATACATGTATTTTCATCGAGAGAACATGACATAGAATCAACAGGTTCAGAGTAAAAAAAATATCATCTATCATAAAATCTTGGTTTCTTATTTCACATTCCCTTGTGTTCCTAACCTTCCCTGGAGTTACCACTTTAATCATCTCATTTTTAAGGCCTTCATTATTTTTAATGTAACTTAAATTGTACCATCTCTCCACAATTATTTTGTTTTATACATTGAATACAATTACGACTTCATATGTGATATTTTTTTTTCATTTTTCTATCTTAAATGCTTGTTGTGTCCCTTGAGTAACTGAATTGTCTATTATGTTACCACAGTTAAGTATTACAAGGTTAAAAGGACGTAAAGATGTATTTCATAAGAAATTTTGATATTTCAATTTACTCAAAATGAAAAAAGACTCTCTACTCAATTGTTGAAACAGGTGTAAATACAAGAGTATATTTATAAGGTAAATGTTTCATCGTTTTGATGTCCATGGAGTTACCAAATTTGTCCTTTGTGTTACTTGTATCGATTATTGAATTAATTTGAAGCATGTATGGAACATTATATGTAAAACATATGATCAGATGATACAAATATTATTGATATATTATTTTTGAGGAGGAAGATAAAACAAATGAATCGAAATTGCATTCTTATTAATAAAATTCTGTACAGATTGTCCATAGAGTAATTAAAAACGTCCCTGGAGTAACTTTTTCTACAGTAACAAAATGGACAGTAACGCTAGGGAATTACTACATCAAAAGTTACAAGTATAAAAGCTATGACTGACTTAAAAAGATAGAGCACAGTTCCTACATCATGTGTATTTCACTATAAAGTCGCTCAATGCATCACAAACATTATATAATAATTTATCTTCACATTATTTCAGTAACTCCAAGGACTTAAAAATAAATTACTCTTTCAACCAAACTCAACTGAAACCAAATATTGTGTCTACAGGGTGAAACACACGTGTTTTGTGTCTTTTTATATTTTGGCGGGTACAAGATGTTTAGAAGGCAGCTGATGCTGAAGAGTTCCTTCAGGAAAAATAACTGTTACAGATAAATTTTATGTCCTGGTTACTACAAGGACACGGCGAAAATCACAAAGTTTTTTTTAACGTTTTTTGTTTAAAAAATTATATTCTTACTTTTTTCAGTCACCTTTTAGCATGTTTTTAAACAATGTTAAGTATTTACAATACATTACAGGTATTTTATACTCCCAAATTATATTTACTGTCTCAATAAGGAGGGTTGAAAATACACCCTCGGCGAAATCACAAGCAATTTTCTTTAATTTAACTCATGCTGAAGGATTCTTTTCAGTGTTTATATCAATTTTTAATCCTACTTATATTTGTCCTCCCAAATTTAGACCATTGTTAAGTTCATGAGCACAAAAAAGTTTTTATTTTATTAAAATATTTACCAGAAAACGTGATTCACTGAAATGTGGACATTTTTTGAGAATGACCCAAACAATATTATGAAACAATAAATACTCAACCATATACTTTCAAAAGTTTTTTTTTATCTCCTTGGTAATGGCGTCTGACATGTTTACATTCACACCGACACATGCTTTGAAACACTCAATCTGATTGGTCGAAAAAGCTGTAAGCAAATCTATGGTTGGTCAAGAGGGAAATCCCGAATAAACCTCCCAGAACGTCATTTGAGGTGAACTCACTCTGAGGTACACCCCAGTAAATGGCGTCTAGACCAATCACAGAGCAGCAAAATTTCTGATCATTTAATAAATCAGTTGGGAGACCAGTGGTTACCTTATATTGTATATCATTAAACAGAGGGATCAGAGGTCACCGTACATTTTCAATTAATAGGGAGACCATAGTTAACCTAATATAGCACATCATTAGGGGAACCTGCGGACACCTTATATTGCATGAATGTACATCATTTGGGAGACACGAGGTCACAAAATTGTACATCGTTAGGGAGACCAAATGGCACCTTAAATTGTACATTAGTTGGACGGGGGCAAAGGGCACCTCATTTTATACATCAATAAGAGACCAGAGGTTACCTTCTATTGAATATCGAAAGTAGAACCATAGATCATCGTATAAAACATCAATAGGGGGACCAGAGCTCACCTTATATTGTGCATAAATAGGGAGACCACAGATCACATCGTATATTATATCAACAGGGATACCAGAGGTCACTTTATATATTACGTCAATGGGAAGACCAGAGGTTTCCTCATACTGTTAATTAAAAGGGAGACGAAAAGACACCTTAAACTGTACACAAATATGAGGACTAGAGGTCAAAATATATTGTACATCCGTAGAGAGACCAGAAGTCACCTTATACTGTACTTCATAACGGCGACTAGAGGACGACATATATTGCACATTATTGAGGGGACCAAAGATCATCTTATATTGTAAGTCAATAGGGAGACCAGAGGTCATCTTATATTGTAAGTCAATAGGGAGACCAGAGGTCATCTTATATTGTAAGTCAATAGGGAGACCAAAGGTCATCTTATATTGTAAGTCAATAGGGAGACCAAAGATCATCTTATATTGTAAGTCAATAGGGAGACCAAAGATCATCTTATATTGTAAGTCAATAGGGAGACCAGAGGTCAACTTTTATTGTAAGTCAATAGGGAGACCAAAGGTCATCTTATATTGTAAGTCAATAGGGAGACCAGAGGTCAACTTTTATTGTAAGTCAATAGGGAGACCAAAGATCATCTTATATATCGTAAGTCAATAAGTCAAGTTGATATACAATAGGTGACCTCTGCTCTCCCTATTGATGTACAATATAAGGTGACCCCTGGTCCCCCATTGATGTACATTTTAGGTTACCTCTGGTCCCCTATTGATGTACAATGGACCTTCAGATATCCGGACGCCAGATATCCGGATGCTTCAGTATCCGGACGATTTTTCATCGGAACAGAATTTTTTAATGTTATTTTGTCTTGTTTAAATGGTGATTCAGGTATCTGGATGCTTCACATATCCGGACAAATTGACTGGGAACCGAAGCGTCAGGATAAATGAGGCTCGACTTTATATATAAGGTGACCTCTGGTCCCATATTGATGTACATATAAGATAACCTCTTGTCCCCTAAAAATGCACATATGAGGTCAGCACTGATCCCCCTACTGATGTACAATATTAGGTGACCTCTGGTTCCCCTATTGATGTATATTTCAGGTGACCTCTGGTCCCCTATTGATGATTGTATATATAAGGTGACCTCTGGTCCAATATTGATGTACTTATAAGGTGACCTCTGGTCCCATACTGATGTACTTATAAGGTGACCTCTGGTCCCCTTAATGATGTGCAATATAAGGTGACCTCTGTCCCCTAATGATATAAATCATAAAGTGATCCCAGGACATATAAACTTTTTGTTACTACTGGTGTCCGTATCAAGTTTATGGAAACAAGCGGTAGTCTTATATTGAACTGAACATCAATAAAGACATCATGTCTTACAATGTAGTATATGAATGATGCAAAGGATCATTTGTTGTACATTATTAGGATGCCAAGAAAGTTTTAAGGAGACAATAATTTCAAAATTGTTGTATGTGTAGAATTATTTTTTAAATCCACTACAAAAAACGTTGAGGCTATAATTTTTGGACAGGAAAAAAAGTACACAATATCTCCGAATTCTCTAAATAATGTATTTAATTGGAATTTGTAGGATTGGTCAACTTGCTTGTCTACAAATACAGTATATATATTCCAAAAATAAATCACCATTTGTGCATTTTTAAAAGCTTTATTTCTTTTCTTTTTTAAATGTAATTTTGATTGGTTTATGAATTTGATGTGTACATTCCATGAAATAAGGGGAGGAGAACTTCATCCCCAACCTTTGCAATACAAGGGGTACATCTTCTCTGTAAGATATATAAAGCCAAAAGTGTTAAACTGATTAGGTCGCCTATTGAGGCATGGCCTCATAACACATAAAATAATTTTACCAAATATTTTTGCCATTATGTTAAAGGATCGGTGAAAAGTCCGAGCGAAATGAATTGGTAGGGGTTTGGTGGAAGGGGGCAAGACCCCCCCCCCCCCCCACTGCTTGTTAGAGATGCAAAGACTGAGAGTTTACTCTGATATATTAAGGAGATCAGAGTTTAGGTATTGTGTTAAAAATATACTATATCTTCGCATTGAATAATAAAATCATATGAGAGACCACAGGTTACCCAATACTGTATACAGGGTTATTTTCGCCCCGTATTATTTTCGCCCTTTTGAACTTGTGAATAATTTTGCCCCATTTAAATTCGCCCAATCATATTTCTGTTTAAAAAATTATGAGGTATAATTTGAATTCGCCCCGTTTTAAATTCGTCCAATCAAAAAGAGGGCGAAAGGGACGAAAATAAAACGGGGGCGATAATTTCCCTGTATACAGTATAATCCATAGCTATGAAAATTATACATATCATACATCTTATAATATTGCAGTTAATGTTGCTCCCCCTGTACATTTTCTAATACCTATCAGATGCTTACTCTTTTGACAAAAGTAATTTTTCTGCTATTATTTTTACACTGTGAAGTTTTCACAGTATTTCGATTAATTTATTCTATTTTTTCACTTTACGTGTGCAACGAACTGCATTTTGTAGCGAAGTAAACAGGCCCAATAGTTGTGAACTGAGCAGGGGACCTACGGACCTAGTTGAGGGTACGTCGATAGCTTTAAATCTGGTGTCGCTTACAGGTTGATCGCTTTACTATCTGGTACTTGTTACAGGTTGGTAGCATTAAAATCTTATACCTGTTAGAGATCGATAACCATGAAGTCTTGTACCGCTTACAAGTCGGTAGCTTTAATATCTGGGCCCTGTTAGAGGTCGGTAGATTTAGTATCTGGTATTTGTTACAGGTCGGTAACTTCAATATCTGGTACCTTTTACAGGTCGGCAGCTATTAAATCTTGTATCTGTTACGGTTCGGTAGCTTTAATATCTGGTATCTGTTACAAGTCGATAGCTTTAATATCTGGTACCTGTTACAAATCGGCAGCTTTAAAATCTTGTATCTGTTACAGGTAGGTCGTTTTAATATCTGGTACCTGTTACAGGTCGGTAGCTTTAATATTTGGTACCTGTTACAGGTCGGTAGCTTCAATATCTGGTACCTTTTACAGGTCGGCAGCTTTAAATTTTGTATTTGTTACAGGTCAGTAGCTTTAATATCTGGTACCTGATACAGGTGGTAGCTTTAATATCTGGTACCTTTGACAGGTCGGCAGCTTTTAAATCTTGTATCTGTTACATGTCGGTAGCTTTTAAATATTGTACCTGTTACAGGTCGGTAGCTTTAATATCTGGTACCTGTTACAGGTCAGAGGCTTTAATATCTGGTACATGTTACAAGTCGGAATGTTTAAATTAGACATCTGTACGATTTAGAATCGTTAAAGTACTTCAATTTGATTGCATAAATATCCGGTACCTGTTACAGGTCAGGAGCTTATATTTGGTACCTGTTACAGGTCGGTAAGTTATAATCAGATATCTGATACCGACTTTTTTAATCTTGTATCAGATTGCATAAATATCCGGTACCTGTTACAGGTCGGTAGCTTTAAATTTTGTATTTGTTACAGGTAGGTAGCTTTAATATCTGGTACCTGATAAAGGTCGGTAGCTTTAATATCTGGTACATTTTACAGGTCGGCAGCTTTTAAATCTTGTATCTGTTACGGTTCGGTAGCTTTAATATCTGGTATCTGTTACAGGTCGGTAACTTTAATATCTGGTACCTGTTACAAATCGGCAGATTTCAAATCTTGTGTCTGTTACAGGTAGGTCGTTTTAATATCTGGTACCTGTTACAGGTCGGTAGATTTAATATCCGGTACCTTTTACAGGTCGGCAGCTTTAAATTTTGTATTTGTTACAGGCAGGTAGCTTTAATATCTGGTACCTGATAAAGGTCGGTAGCTTTAATATCTGGTACCTGTTATAGGTAAGAATCTTCAATATCTGGTACATGTTACAGTCGGTATGTTTAAATTAGACATCTGTACGATTTAGAAGCGTTAAAGTACTGCAATTTGATTGCATAAATATCCGGTACCTGTTACAGGTCAGGAGCTTATATTTGGTACCTGTTACAGGTCGGTATGTTATAATCAGACATCTATAAGAGTAAAAAGCGTTAAAGTACTACAATTTGATTGCATGAATATCTGGTACCCGTGACAGGTCGGGAGCTTCAATATCTGGTACCTGTTACAGGTCGGTGAGCTAATATTTAGAAACTGTTACAGGTCGATATATTAAAATCAGACATCTGTAAGAGTTATAAGCGTTTAAGTACTACAATTTGATTTCAGAAATATCTGGAACCTGTTACAGGTCGGGAGCTTCAATATCTGGTACCTGTTACAGGTCGGGAGCTAAAGATGGTACCAGTTACAGGTCGGTATGTTATAATCAGACATCTGGAAGAGTAAGGAGGGTTAAAGTACTAGACTTTTATTGTGTAAATATCTGGTACATGTTATAGGTCGGTGAGCTTAAAGCTGGTACCTGTTACAGGTCGGTATTTTACAATCAGACATCCGTAAGAGTTAGGAGGGTTAAACTACTAGAATTTTATTGTGTATATACCTGGTACCTATAACAGGTCGGTGAGCTAATATCTGGTACCTGTTACAGGTCGGTATGTTTAAATCAGACATCTGGAAGAGTAAGGAGGGTTAAAGTACTAGAATTTTATTGTTTAAATATCTGGTACATGTTATAGATCGGTGAGCTTAAAGCTGGTACCTGTTACAGGTCGGTAATTTATAATCAGACATCTGTAAGAGTTAGGAGGGTTAAACTACTAGACTTTGATTGTGTAAATACCTGGTACCTACTACAGGTCGGCGAGCTAATATCTGGTACCTGTTACAGGTCGGTTTGTTTAAATCAGACATCTGTAAGAGTTAGAAAGGTTCAAGTACTAGAATTTGATTGGATAAATATCTGGTACCTATTACAGGTCGGTGACCTAATACCTGGTACCTATTTAACGCCTGTTTGTTTAAATCAGACATATCTACGAGTTAGAAGAGTTAAAATACTTAAATTTGAATTGATAAATATCTGGTACCTGTTACAGGTCGGGAGCTAAAGTTGGTACTTGTTACAGGTCTGTATGTTATAATCAGACATCTGGAAGAGTCAGGAGGGTTAAAGTACTAGAATTTTATTGTGTAAATATCTGGTACCTGTTATAGGTCGGTGAGCTTAAAGCTGGTACCTGTTACAGGTCGGTATTTTATAATCAGACACCCGTAAGGGTTAGGAGGGTAAAACTACTAGAATTTGATTGTGTAAATACCTGGTTAGCTAATATCTGGTACCTGTTACAGGTCGGTATGTTTAAATCAGACATCTGGAAGAGTAAGGAGGGTTAAAGTACTAGAATTTTATTGTTTAAATATCTGGTACATGTTATAGATCGGTGAGCTTAAAGCTGGTACCTGTTACAGGTCGGTAATTTATAATCAGACATCTGTAAGAGTTAGGAGGGTTAAACTACTAGAATTTGATTGTGTAAATACCTGGTACCTATTACAGGTCGGTTAGCTAATATCTGGTACCTGTTACAGGTCGGTATGTTTAAATCAGACATCTGTAGAGTTTAAAGTACTAGAATTTGATTGGATAAATATCTGGTACCTATTACAGGTCGGTGACCTAATATCTGGTACCTGTTACACGTCTGTATGTTTAAATCAGACATTTCTACGAGTTAGAAGGGTTAAAGTACTAAAATGTGAATGCATAAATATCTGGTACCTGTTACAGGTCGGGAGCTAAAGCCGGTACCTGTTACAGGTCGGTATGTCATAATCAGACATCTGGAAGAGTCAGGAGGGTTTAAGTACTAGAATTTTATTGTGTAAATATCCGGTACCTGTTTCAGGCCGATGAGCTAAAATCATGTACCTGTTACAGATTGGTTCGTTTTAATGACGTGTATGAGAGGTGCGATGTTTTATGTACTTGAACCAAGAATTGTTAAATATCTGGTACTTGATAAGGGTAGCTGAAGTGCAATTCCGTACCTTTTAGAAGTACCTAATTGAGGTAAGTAGCTTCTCTTTCTGAATTATACCTCTTACAGGTGGAGAGTTCCATATATACATGTAGTCCCTGTTATAGGTGATTGGCTTTTTATGTCGGTATCTGTTGTAGAGATAGAAATTATCATACCCTGATTCATATTAACACTACATAAGTAGCTTCATAACCTGGTGACTATTACAGTTAATAAATAAACTATCTGGAAGATCTTACAGGTAACTTCATATTCTGATACCTCATACAGGTAGGTTAGTACACATGTACCTGTAAGAATTAGGGTGATTCATTATTGTATGCCACAACTGACCTTGGACTTAGACCTACATTTAAATTATTTTAACCTTGGTCATAACTTTTGAACAGTTGTGCAAGGGCTTTAATATTTCACATGTGCATTTCTTATCACAAGGTTTTCCCCTGGGTACCTTAACTCTCACGTTGTGTTTGTTTTCTTCATGTTTAGGCTCATATTCATACTTATACTTTCTTTTTTTCTTGATATCTTTTTCTTTTTATTTCAGATGCATGCAACAGAAGTTCATTGCTAATCCATGCCTTAGAGAAATGTTCTCGTTTTTGGACACATTTTCATGGCACCCTATTTGATCACCTTAGATAATAGTCGGAAGAAACATTTCAATACACATCTATAATTCTTCCAGTTACTGCGCGAAAAACTTTGAAATGACACGCCAATTAAATCAATATTTTTTCGCTCTATGTTCAGTATTTTTTTTTTCGCTGCATTTACAAGATCATTGTTTCGAGAGATGTGAAATAAATTGATATTTTTCTCTAATGTAATTTGTGTGCGCTAATGATCCTTTTTTAAAAATGCCAAATAGAAAATAAAATAATTTCATGTCTTAGGAATTAAATATTAAATGAAAATTGTTCGAGCAGTTAGAATGAAAAGTATAAACTTTTCGTTGAAAAAAAATCTAATTGTACATGTTTATTTGAAATATTATATGCCGTAAAACTATAGCTATGAACATTTTTGTTTAATTATACCATTTATGCCTACTTCAAACCAATATATGCAAAAAAAATTATATCAACATATTAAAGACGCATTCCGTTCATAAAATCCCGTGTCTTGCATTGGCTGGGTGTATCTGTATGCGAGTTATTTTTTTTTCGGGGGGGGGGGGGTATATCTCTAAGTCTGGGAAACGCCACTCAATTAATATGAAGTTTTTTAAAATTAGATTTAATAGTTTATTTTTCTCTGACTGCCCCCTAAATCTATTAAAAACGATACTACATGTACATAACTGGGCCGGATGTCGGGTGTTTGTATGTACAGGGGATGGGGTAATTGATATCTATTGGTCTGGGAAATTGCAACTCTCCATTGAAAAAAACAGGTCTGTACTTTATGTGCTCAGTGAATGTAAATAAAAAATCTTTGAGCACAGAAAACAATATTACCTTTAGAAGCAAACCAGAAAAAATAAATAAGTAATGAATGAAAAAATTAAACGTCCTTCGACGGGGGTGGGAGGGGGGGTGGTGCTGTGTTGTATCAAAAAGATTTTTAAAAAAAATGAATAAATTTATATATTATGTAATGTTAAGATAAACCCCCCCCCGCAATTATTTCTGCGAAATAGACATACAACATGTGTATATGCTCCAAAGATCCCCAATTAGTTAACGGTATTTTCCCTCTTTAAATTATTACGCTTTTTACATACATGCCTTAATGATAAACATTAAAAGTCTTATAGAACGATTTAGTGGAACTTTTCAATGCGGGTAAGATTTTATGTATGTCACCGTTGTAACGCGAGATAACTCGTACGCACTTATGGAAAGATAACTCCTGCCCGCCGCCGTGCAAGCGGTACCAAATAGCCTCGACCATTTTTTAAGCATATTAAAACAAATTTCAGTTATTTCACGTCCATGATGGATATCAAAATAATCGTCAGATTATACACAATTTTTATTTGTCAATTGGAATTTCATAATTTTACTTTGTTTTGATTGAAAAAAAAATCGGTTTTCAAAGCCCTAACACGATTATGAAATAACTTCAAAGCCATTGATTGTTTACAAGTGACTCTGGGTACACAGTAATGACACCTATTGTCTTTTTCACTGACCACTATACCTTGTTTATTTTGTGACAGAGAGCGACCGTGTCCTATCTGAGGCTGTTTGAAATAACATTTTCTCTTTGTGAGAGAACCGAATTTTTTCAATTAAAACAAAATAAAAGTATCAAAAAAGCTATTGACGGGTTAAGATTGTGCATAAAGAGACGATTATTTTGATATCCAACACGGAAGTAAAATAATTCAAAGTAGTATAAATATGCTTCAAAAAGACTTTGAGAGACATTTAAGCGGAAACTTGTTTACATTAAATAAGCCAAATAAATCCAACTTTCGGGATAATAATTATTTTTTTAAAAAAATAAGTAGATAAATATACTGTTCTTTTTACAATGATTGAATACGTGTTTTAAATCAGTTTTATTTATTTATTCACTAACCATTTAAAAATCAATTATTGAATTGATTTTAAAAACTTTTTTTTTTTTAATGCAGCATTACTTTTGTTGTGTAGGTGTTTGTGTAATTTTTTTCTCCAAAAGGAACAAAAAAGCCATTCCAATTATTTTATGGATTAAACTGGTGTTAGAAAAATAAATAATAAATGGTAAATAAATAATTAATTTATCACCATAAAAATGTCAAACTTTTTAATTATATTTTCTAAATTGACAAAACAACAAAATAATCAATTATTTATATCCCCGAAAATGAGATATATTGGGTTTTTTGTATAAATATTTTTATCCTAAACTATGTTACAAAGTATTTTTTAAGCATATTAAAACAAATTTCAGTTATTTCACGTCCATGATGGATATCAAAATAATCGTCATATTATGCACAATTTTTATTTGTCAATTGGAATTTCATAATTTTACTTTATTTGATTGAAAAATAAAAATCGGTTTTCAAAACCCTAACACGATTATGAAATAACTTCAAAGCCATTGATTGTTTACAAGTGATTCTGGGTACACAGTAATGACACCTATTGTCTTTTTCACTGACCACTATACCTTGTTTATTTTGTGACAGAGAGCGACCGTGTCCTATCTGAGGCTGTTTGAAATAACATTTTCTCTTTGTGAGAGAACCGAATTTTTTCAATCAAAACAAAATAAAAGTATCAAAAAAGCTATTGACGGGTTAAGATTGAGCATAAAGAGACGATTATTTTGATATCCAACACGGAAGTAAAATAATTAAAAGTAGTTTAAATATGCTTCAAAAAGACTTTGAGAGACATTTAAGCGGAAACTTGTTTACATTAAATAAGCCAAATAAATCCAACTTTCGGGATTATAGTTAATTTTTTTAAAAAAATAAGTAGATAAATATACTGTTCTTTTTACAATGATTAAATACGTGCTTTAAATCAGTTTTATTTATTTATTCACTAACCATTTAAAAATCAATTATTGGATTGATTTTAAAAACTTTTTTATTAAATGCAGCATTACTTTTGTTGTGTAGGTGTTTGTGTGTAATTTTTTTTCCAACAGGTACAAAAAAGCCATTCCAATTATTTTATGGATTAAACTGGTGTTAGAAAAATAAATAAATGGTAAATAAATAAAATAAATAATTGATTTATCACCATAAAAATGTCAAACTTTTTAATTATATTTTTTAAATTGACAAAACAACAAAATAATCAATTATTTATATCTCCGAAAATGAGATTTTTTAGGGTTTTTTGTATAAATATTTTTATCCTAAACTATGTTACAAAGTATTTTTTAAGCATATTAAAACAAATTTCAGTTATTTCACGTCCATGATGGATATCAAAATAATCGTCAGATTATACACAATTTTTATTTGTCAATTGGAATTTCATAATTTTACTTTGTTTTGATTGAAAAAAAAATCGGTTTTCAAAGCCCTAACACGATTATGAAATAACTTCAAAGCCATTGATTGTTTACAAGTGACTCTGGGTACACAGTAATGACACCTATTGTCTTTTTCACTGACCACTATACCTTGTTTATTTTGTGACAGAGAGCGACCGTGTCCTATCTGAAGCTGTTTGAAATAACATTTTCTCTTTGTATGAGAACCGATTTTTTAAATCAAAACAAAATAAAAGTATCAAAAAAGCTATTGACGGGTTAAGATTGTGCATAACGAGACGATTATTTTGATATCCAACTCGGAAGTAAAATAATTAAAAGTAGTTTAAATATGCTTCAAAAAGACTTTGAAACACATTTTAGCGTAAAATTGTTCACATAAAATTAGCAAAATAAATCCAACTTTCGGGTATAAGATGAATAATTTTGTTTGTATATTCAATTTAGAAATAAGAAAAAAGTTTTTATGCAATGATTGATTACATGCAATTAATTAGATTAAATGTTTTTTAAAAGAACATCAATAAGTTAAAAATAAAACAAGAATTACCGCGGCTGTGTTTTTTTTCACAAAAGTTACAAAGTCACTCAAAGTATTTTAAGGATTAAATAAGTGTTCGCAAAATAAATAAATTAATTAACTAATAAATCAAACCAAAGAATAATTAAATAATTAATTTTAAAAATTGATAGATAAAATTCTTTGAAGCAATGATTAATTAATTTTTAATAGTTATTTCAGAGTTATAAAAGAACACAATAAGTCTCTTAACAAATTAAAAAAAATACTACTATGTGTTTAAAATAATGTTCAAAAATTTCTTAGGTAAGTAACTCTGTGTACTAAATTGATAATCCCACATCTTAGGTAACCGTACAGTGCTCTGGGAGTTTGTAAACTTCTTTTTGCTTCAATGAACATATACAGGGGCGTACTGGGGCATATACTGGGGTTTACCGTAGTTGTCTGTAGGAAACAGTAGCCATACAGTGGCATACTGTAGGCGTATCGGGGCCTACTGTATGTAACTGTGGCATGCTGGGGATACATACAGTGGCATACAGAGATTTACTGTATATATAGAGCTAGCATACCGTAGCATACTGTAGATATACCGTAGATTACTGTAAAAATGCTGTAGGATACAGAGAAAGACAGTGGATTTTCATACGGACAGGGGTTTTAAAAGCCAGTAGTGTTTCCTCAAAAAAAAATTCCCTGGTACAGTGTTCACTACTAACATTACAGTTTGGTAATAAAAATCTACAGAGTAAATTTCCTCTCTAAATTCACATTGGTGCAATGTACATTCATTGAAAGCCAACGCAACCATAGCTTGTAGATTTTACGGAGTAAATTTCCTCCCAAAGAATATCACTTATACAGTGTTTACTACTACAATTAAAATTTGAAATTAGCAAAAGTGTAAGTGTCCTATCAAGAATGACATTGATACAGTGTATATTGGGTCTTTCAGACAGCTTAACTTTACGGAGTAAATCCCCCCCCCCCCCAAAGTATAGCACTGATACACATGTACAGTTTTCAGCATATCTATAAAACGTTAACATTTTCAAGTTAACAAAATCTACAGAGTAAATTTCCTCTCAAAAATGACATAGGTGCATTGTACATTCAGTATTTGAAACCGAACCGTATTTGATTTGACCATGTTTACGGAGTAAATTTCCTCCCAAAGAATATCAGTGATACAGTGCTACCTACTAACATTTACAGTTTGAAAATAGAAAAAATCTACAGGGTAATTTTCCTCTCTAAATTCACATTGGTTCATTGCACATTCAGTATTTCAAAGCCGAAGCAACCATCATTAACATACTAGATTTTACAGTCATTATTCGCAGTAAGAAAATAACATTATATATAGAAAATTAAACAGCAGAACATCAGATGGTTAATTTCCTCTAAAAATAAATTGATACAGTATACACCTTTTACAGGAAAGAAACATAAATGTTACATCTTAATGATCTTATTGAAAAAAAGACTTTCGAGGGACATTTTTATCTCAATATACTACCCAGTAAACACAGGACGTCAAGAAGACGTCGGATTTTGGTCGATATTTTGTCGCGACGTCATATGACTATATTTCAACGTCAATCAGACGTCAAAATAAGACGTCTAATCAACGTCGAATATTTACGTCGGTAAGACGTTGTTACTTGGTCATTGTCGTTTTTACATCGAAAAACGACGATGTTTCGACGTCAGTTAATCGACGAAGTGAAAATCTCTAGATGTATATTTTTCATAACTTTATTTTAATTTGAAGACATTGTGAATGTAAAATGTAACTCTTTACTAAACAATGCGCATACTACAAATCCTTGAATCATCGTTTTCGTTGTAAGTATGCGACATGTTGGCATGCGCACGAGTTGATTTCTGAGTTACTTCCCTTTGTCACTTACCCGATAGGTGGCGTGATAAATTAAATATTTTATTTGAATATAGGCTATTTTTTGTGTATGGATCTTAAAACTCCTAAATAAATGTATTATAACATAAAATATGATATTGAAATGTGTTTTTAATTTTTTAAACAAAATTAATTTAAAGCGCGCACTTTCCACTTCCGCCACTTCCGATTGAGAAATTTGAAACTTCGTTGCTTCCATTGTGTTACTGTGTACATATTTATCGTGTGTTACAGTGTATGAGTGAAATCAAGAGTTTGCATCACCAGAAAGGTACGTACATCTCATTATTATAGCAGAGATAATATGAAGTATGTATACAAAGTATAATTTACAACGAATCAAAAAATATAAAGGAAAATAGTGTAAGCTAGGTAGTCAGCATGTGTCCTAATATTTACGCGCCAGTTCAGAGGTGTTGATTATTTTGTGGTATAGGATATGTAGTGAAAAAAATCTTATGTTATAAAGATGGGTTAAAATTTGACATAGAAATTAGCCAAAGATCAATTAATAAGTGGATGTTGATGACTAGGTAAGTTTTTCAGTTGTACTAAAAACAGATCTTGAGTATATAATATAGTTGTGTAACTTGAATATCTCTACAATCAAATAATAATGGTAAATTTTGCTATAAACTGTTTCAGCACTAAGCAGCACCTTGTTTATTTGTGTTGATTAGTAAATTTAGGGCAATTAATGTGTTTATCACTCCTCATCATGCTCATGGTCCTTTTTAATTAACAAATATTGTAAAATAATTTGTTAGTATAGAAATTGATTTAGCTTGCGACTATAAAAAAACAACAATTTTTAGAATAATAATTGTATTTATGTATTGGATGCGATAACTTAGTTGGAGATTTCCGGTATGATTAAT
The DNA here is from genome assembly GCF_032062105.1 of Saccostrea cuccullata. Taxonomy (NCBI): domain Eukaryota; kingdom Metazoa; phylum Mollusca; class Bivalvia; order Ostreida; family Ostreidae; genus Saccostrea; species Saccostrea cuccullata. The sequence goes on from NW_026929861.1 coordinate 62,809, forward strand.
TTTGGTAATTTGTGAAAATTCTTAAATCCACGCCTTGGTTGATGGTATATGTGTAATAGAAGGTGTAAGGTCACGTAGTCAGCTCAGCGAGTCATTCAGTTGTATTGTGATAACCCGCATGCTGACCGCGCTAAAATAAGGCACGTCTATTTTGAAGATTTGTTACAACATCTGTGATTGTTTAACTTAGCTGAATGTGCCTTGGCTTTCCGTCGAGATGAAATTCCAAAAGAATTGAAAGGAACAAAGTATTGTTCATGTTGTAAATGCTTTTTACAAAGGTGTGGATTTTCAGGTTTATTGTTAACTGATGCAGTGGTACATGTACGTGGGTTATCAAATATATTTCCTGATTAATGGCTACAATGGTGTTCGGTCAATTCATACACAAACGAAACTTATCTTTCAATATTCTGTACAAAACAATTAAACAGAAGGCTTAACTGTTATTTTAATAGAGTGGTTGTAATTCTTTATTCAGGATTCTGAAAATATTTCTAATAATTCTAGAATAGTGTCATCAATAGATACTAGAAATTCAAATAATATACATCATACGATTCTAACTGTGTAAGTATATATTAAGGGGTAAACAATTTCATGTGTAAACGTAGATTGTTTGGATCAAATTCCCTAAAGGTTTACAAATTGAGTAAATATTTACACAAAGGCCATTAATGTTAATGAAAAGTACATTGCAATGCAGACAAGTTTTATTTCATATTTACCAAGGAAAATGTTAATACAAAAATTGGGGTTTTTTTTGTTTTAGTTGATACCTGAAACAATTAATATCATGATTATATATTTTTATTTAAACAAAAGTACAAAACTATCTAAGATCAATACGGTCGAACATACTGTAAACCAACTTTTATTCACGAAAACTTTATTTCGCGATTTACCAGGGATAAACTAGTTCGTGAAGATTACTTTTTGCGATCAAGCCTTTCTGCATCTGTTGTTAATAGAAATATACACTCTAAGGACCGGTTTGTGGTGAGAAATATCTGCTTTGACGGGCGCTCTCATGAAATTCGCAAAAGTTTCTTGCAAGCGAATAAAATTTGGTTTACAGTATTTAATTCTGATGCCTTTCCAAGTAGCAAATTCAAGTGATGTAGTATGATTTTTGGACACTTTGGATTCTACAGAATTAGAAGAGACTTTAAAATAAAAAACAAAGTGAAAAGCAAACAACAAACAAGATTTGAATTAGTATAACATACAGTATGCTATACATGTATTGAAGCATATTGAATATTTTTAGTTACATCACTTCTTGCATGATATTGTAAACCATAAGAAGATAGTTCTAGTAGACTACTGACCCAGTTTAATTCATTTATATTGATAATACCCTTTTAAAATAAACAAGGAGCATGGTGTGCTATAGAATAGATTCTATGAGGATGTTTTTTTTTTAAATCTCATTAGCTTAACATAACCTTGATAGTTTATTTTGATTATTTTAAAATTAAAACATTTTTTCAGGAGCATGTCTTATCTCAAACGTTGGAGACACAATAGGGCCCAAGTTAATTCACTAGCATTGTAGTGAACAATGTATCAGTGATATTCTTTGGGAGGAAATTTACTCCGTAAAATCTAGCTATGTAAACGATGGTTTCTTAGGCTTTGAAATACTGAATGTACAATGCTTCGCCGTGAATTTAGAGAGGAAATTTACTCTGTAGAATTTTGTTATTACCAAACTGTTATTTAGTGGTGAACACTGTATCAGTGATAGTCTTTGGGAGGAAATTTACTCCGTAAAATCTAGCTATGTAAACGATGGTTGATTTGGCATTGAAATACTGAATGTACAATGCACCGACGTGAATTTAGAGAGGAAATTTACTCTCTATATTTTTGTTAATAACAAACTGTAATATTAGTAGTGATCACTGTATCAGTGAAATTCTTTGGGAGGAAATTTACTCCGTAAGGTCTTGTTATATAAAGGATAGTCGCTTCTGAATTGACTACTGTATGTAACTGTATGAATGTCATTTTGAGAGGAAATTTACTCTCTAGATTTTTGCTATTTACAAATTGTAATGTAGTTGTGAACACTGTATCAGTGATAGTCTGTGGGAGGAAATTTACTCCGTAAAATCTAGCTGTGTAAACGATGGTTGCTTTGGCTTTAAAATACTGAATATGCTATGAAACAATGTGAATTTAGAGAGGAAATTTACCCTGTAGATTTTTGCTATTTTCAAATTGTAACTGTAGTGGTGATCAACACTGTATCAGTGATATTCTTTGGGAGGAAATTTACTCCGTAAAATCTAGCTATGTAAATGATGGTTGCTTTGGCATTGAAATACTGAATGTACAATGCACCAATGTGAATTTAGAGAGGAAGTTTACTCTGTAGATTTTTTGTTTTTACCAAACTGCAATGTTAGTAGTTAACACTGCACAGTGACATTCTTTGGGAGGGAATTTACCCCCTAAAATGTAGCTGTCTATTACACTGTATCATTGTCATTTTGAGAGGAAATTTACCCTGTAAAATTTTGCTTTTTTCAAACTGTAATGTTAGTAGTGAACACTGTACATGTATCACTGATATTCTTTGGGAGGAAATTTACCCCCTAAAATGTAGCTGTCTATAACACTGTATCAATGTCATTTTTGAGAGGAAATTTACTCCGTAGATTTTTGCCTTCTTCAATTTGTAATGTGGTAGTGAAAACTGTTTCAGTAAGTCTTTGGGAGGAAATTTACTCCGTAAAATCTTGCTATGTAAACGATGGTTGCTTTGGCTTTGAAATACTGAATGTACAATGCACCAATGTGAATTTAGAGAGGAAATTTACTCTAGATTTTTGCTATTTCTAAATTGTAATTTTTGTAGTGAATACTGTATCAGTGATATTCTTTGGGAGGAAATTTACTCCGTAAAATCTTGTTATATCAAGGATAGTCGCTTTTGAATTGACTACTGTATGTTAACTGTATCAGTGTCATTTTTGAGAGGAAATTTACCCTGTAGATTTTTGCCTTTTTCAAATTGTAATGTGGTAGTGAAAACTGTTTCAGTGATTGTTTTGGGAGAAAATTTACTCCGTAAAATCTAGCTATGTGAACGATGGTTTGCGTTCATTAAACTTTTGATATTCGCACCAATAAATATCTCGTAAACTGTGTTATTTGTTGAGTTTTGTCAATACCTAACGGCAAAATGCTTAAAACAGAAAAAAAAGATTTTCTGTTTTGATTTTGGAATGCGTTCACTAAACTTCAGAAATACGGCGCGCTATGGTTTTCGAATCAAGTGCCCTCTTTTCATTGGTCATATAAAATTCTGTGATGAAATTTGAAATCATTTCTTATGCAGTGCGTGAGAATACAATTGTATTATGTGCTATTAACGTGAAAGTGAAAAATCATTGGAAACACAGTACTTGAGAACAATGAAACAAAAAAATACTACCTTTGAACTCGTGCATCTTCAGGTATCAGACTCGGGGAGAGAGGCAATAAAGGGTAACCTATGGTATTACATTATTTAAAAAAATATATAACTCTTGTCTATTGTTATTTTAGGAGAATAGAGATGTCTACAGAAGAAATGTTATTCCACACAGCATTGACACGGAAAAAGCCTCAGATTGTTCTCCGATGGATCAAACACAAGAAAAACAACTTTCTCAGGTTTGAAGACATATAATTATATATACAATGTATACAAACATAAAGGAATATCTTCGTTTGCTATCTCCACACTTCATCTAAAAAAAATTGGTCGGTAGGTGAGTGAGAATTGTTTCTTTGTTAGATAAATCTTATATCAATGCTTTTTTTTGTCCTGAGTATATTAAAAAATAATTCGTTTCTGGAGATAAAAAAAAAGTTTGAGTTGATCTAATTTTAGGCAGTCGGTCGGGATAGGGAAACAGAACGATAGCGTTACATTGTACTGAATACTAGCTTAGAATCGTCAAATCTTCGTTTAATGTGGAAATTTTGTTTTCCGAAGGGAGGGCGTATGGCTTTGCTGTTGTATTTTGGCCGCCTGTTGCTTAGTACCCAAAAGTAACTGTTAAATTTCCTAGGAAAGATTCCACATACTTGAATGAAATTTGGTATGTAGGCATCATATAAATATTAAGATCAAGTTCTGTTTTGGGTAAGATCGAGCATAAGTGAAAGATTTATGTTTTTTAAACTTGGTTGTACATATTCATCAAGATAATAGCTAAGTCAAGTTCTGTTTCAGGGACCATCAAGCAATTGTTGACAGAGTTATTCCCCTTGAAGTTAAAGAAATAATTGAGACCAGGGGGTCATTAAGATTTCACAAACATCTCTTTTTTCGTAAAAAAGTACTAATTGTATTTAAATACCTTCTATTCTTGCAGGGAGATTCTGAAACAAAAGTAGAGTCTTCTTTATCTACAGACACTTATAAAATGTCCCAACGATCATATAGACCAGATGAGGTAAAGTTTTTCAGTCGGTTCATATAAGATTACTTACGATTATTCATAGAATATTGAAAACAAAAGAAACGTCTTGCCTGTATGAGTTCTGTACAAAGATTTGAGGTTTTAAATACAAGTACAAATCTTTAAAAAATGGGATTTCTTTGAGATAGTGCTTTCAGAATTCTACCGAGTTGAATCATCCACGTTTTACTCAGATATGTCAATTAGGTACGTCACAGGCGTGCATTACAATTTTCCAGGGCAAACATCTTTATATTTTTTTTTATCAAGCTTTAATAAAAAATACCACTTGTATCGCCAATAAAGTTTTTTCTTAATGGTTCGAGTCCGAAAGAGCTTATGTGACAATTACATGTCGGTCTTCCGTCCTTGTATATCTCTTTTTTAAAATGCTACGTTTATTTCAATATCCATACTCTCCTGCATCAACTACTAGTATTTGCAATGTACCTGGGTACCTACGATCACGCTCGAACATAAAAAAAATATTAGGGTTATCTCCCCCAACCGAGAGCTCTTCAACACTTCTGCTCAGTTTATTTTCAGGCTCCGCTATTTTTGGCGGGTTTTAAGCGTGGTTTGAGAAATAAAGTTTTTCGAGTACCTCCGATCGTGATAATGGAAACTTAGACAAAAAATGTGCGTTGAGTTATGAACGTTCTCGACGATAATCTTGATTGTTTCCGGCACAGTTTGTGCAGAGAGGAGTTAATTTGTAAGTTATGCAAAGCGGGACACCGGGTCGGTGGACTGCATACAATAACATGGGGGATAAGGTTCTAGCTTTAGCTTCCAGACCGGTTGAAAACCCGGCATCTCCTGAGACGAGAGTTAGAGCAAATTCGGGAGTAGACAAAAAATATATTTCTTGTCCTCGTCGTATCCGAGCGTCAAGGAGGTGGGGGGGGGGGGGTGGTTCAAACTGCCTACGCCGCCTACGACTGATCAAACTACAGCCTCCCTAGACCAGTCTTTTGCTCAGATCTGTAAAATGGAACCCAAACACAGTCTTTGTGATCTTCAGTCCTGATGTCCTTGATTTGGAAGATGACAGAGATAATAAGTTTGTTAAAGATGCTGATCTTTAGATAATTATCATACCCCGCTCCGAAGGAGAGGGGGTATACTGTTTTACCCTTGTGTGTCTGTCCGTAACAAATTTTCTTCGCAGTTTTCTCAGCAACTACTCATCGTAGATGCTTTAAATTTAAACAAAATCTTCTCGGACATACACTGGTATTCATTTTTGTTCAAATCTGATGTCCATTTCCTGTTTGGTTGTGCGTCTACCGTTTCATACATAAAAATTTCGTTGCAGTTTTCTCAGCAATTACTCATCACAGATGCTTGAAAATTTAACACAATCTCTCTGAGGCATGCCATATGGTGGGATATATTTTTGTTCAAATCCAACGTCAACTTCCTATTTGTGCGTCTGTCCGTTTCTTACATAACAAATTTCCGTTTTCTCATTAGCTATTCATAGCAGATGCTTGAAATTTTATTACACTCTTTGTCGAGGCATGCCATATGGTGGGATTAATTTTGATTAAAATCCGATTTCGACTTCATATTTTTCTGTGCATCTGTCTGTATTTGAACTTGTGTATATTTACATGATAGTGCTTATTTACATCAGAGCGGGGGTATTTCTTGTGAGCATTGGCTCAAAGATTTTTCTCGTTCTTGATCACATGGTAATGAGAAATTGACGACACAGATGCAACCATTGCTTCTACTGAGAACACAGACATTTGGAAAAACGTAATAACTAAGTTAGCTTCAGAATCAAAAGCTCCCCTTTGAGGCTGATAAGCAGAACAAGAGAATGCTTCTCATGTATCAGAGCATTTACAATGAAGCAAAGAATTCTCAAAGATTAGGCCACCTTTGAAGGGATGGGCCATACAAGCCTTCATTAATGTAAGCAAGGAATGGCAGGTACAGGTACGTGGCAAGGTCCATGCTCTTAATGCAAAGGACGATAAAAGACACGCTGTGCAATTTGATCATTTTAAAAAGTTTTGTAAAGTGCCAAGCCTCGATAGTACTATTGAAAAGGGAAAGGGCATAACATAAAAAAACAGTCTAGTAAAAGTTTAGCTATAAATGGCAAGGGTCGTTTTAGATTTATCGACAAGAATTTGGTTCTATCATTTTAACTTGAATACCACATTTTTTATAGTAAATTATAATTCCTAAGTCTTTTCTATAGTAAATCAAAGTTCTTAGGTTTTCAGTATAGTATATCAAAGTTTCACTATACTTAATCAAGTTCCAAAGTTTTCACTGTTGTAAATCGATATTTCCAATCAATTAAACCAAAGTTCCTAAGCTTTTACTTTGGTACTATAGAAAACAAGAGTAAACTATAGTATTTTTTTGATAGGCTTATCACGAATTAAATCAGCGTTTAAAAGGAAATCATTATAATAGATTAAATTAATTAGACGTATCATTTTTTTTAAATGTACTTATAACTACAGTACGTTACTGTAACATGCATGTTATTAGCTTCAATAATGTTGCCCTCTCTTTTTTTTTAAGATCACCTGAGTAAACTCAGGTGACCTATTACTATCTGCTTCCGTCCGTCGTCGTGCGGTGTGCGTCGTGTGTTATCATTTGAACATTTTAAGCTTCTTCTCTGCAACCACCCAACCAATTTCCATCAAATTTTGCACAAAGCATAGAAAGGTGAAGGGAAACAATAATTGTGAATTTCATGCCCCTGGGGCCTGAGGAGTTGGACAAAAACCACTTATATTAATACAATCTTTAAAAATCTAATGCTTTACTCCTGGACATCAAGCAGTCCAACTGTAAGCATGAATGAAATGACCATTGAGTCGATCCTCTATTAATATTGTGAAATTCCTGGCCCCAGGGTAAGGGATTCTACTGCTAGGGCCGAACTCTATTGTTTATATAGTGAAAATGCATTATTTCTTCCAAATTCTTCTCTGCTCCTTGGTTTTAAATAACTAAGTACATAGTTATGATGAGGAAGAATGCCACTTCCAAAATTGTGAATTACATGGCCCCAGGATCAGGGGTGTTGGTGTTAGGGCGGGGCTCTATTGGTTATATGGTGAAAAAACATTAATACTTTGAAAATCTTCTTCTCTGCTCCTGGGTATTAAACAAACTAAGTATATACACTATATTAATCAAGCATTTATGATGAAATAAAACTTAATTTATGATAAAATTTTCAAATTTTTTTAATGTGTGGCCCAAGGGTTAGTGGTTCTAATGGGGTGGGGTACACAATTGGTGGTTATAAAATGGAAATGCATTTTCTCTTTCTTACTCTGACGTACCTCTGGGTATTAAGTAACCAAAGTAAGCAGACTAAGTGTATAATTATGATAAACAATGGTGTTTCTTTCAAAATTTGGAATTCCATCGCTTTTTGTTTTAAACACAACCCAAATTCAATTGAGTGAAAGTTGTTGCATGATACTCAGGTGACCTATAAGGCCCGTGGGCCTCTTGTATTTTTATAGGTACAATGAACTGTTTAAAGTTATATTTTTTGTTGAAGAATTTTATCGACGAAAACAAAAGGAAATTCCTAATGGTTGTATTCAGCATGGTTCTATTCCTATTCGTAGTCCTCACCGCACTCTTTATGGGATTGTACGTCGCTAAAGAAGGGGATTGTACAGGAAAAGGCAAGTTCCTTTCCCATTTCCACAGACTAGAAGCATTTCTAGAACAATTATTATTAAGAAATGGCCATTTGTGCGGTTATTGGCAACTTCATGGATAAAGTATCTATCTCAAGAACCGCTTCGCCAGTTTTTGTCATATTTCTTCCAAGTTTACTTACCGTTCACGGTAGCTCAGTCGGTAGAGCGCTTGCTTCGTGATAGGGTGGTCGTGAGTTCGTATCTCGGCCGCGACTGACCTAGTCGTTAAAATGGGAAGCAACTACTCCTTCGCCATGCGCTTGGCAGTTGGCACTCTGAAGTGAAAGTTGCGGGTCTTTCGGATGAGACCTAAAAACCGAGGCCCCGTGTCAGCGGCAGGCGTTGGCACGATAAAGATCCCTCACTGCTCAATGGCCCTGAGTGCCGAGTAAAGGTCAAAATTTGAAGCCCTTCACCGGCAAACGGTGACGTCTCCATATGAGTGAAAAAATTTTGAGAGGGACGTTAAACAATATACAATCAATCAATCCAAGTTTACTTAAACAAATAGGGCTATCATTAATATCAGGTATGTTACCCCTACAGAGCTGCCAACCCTTACGATTTTGGCGTAAGTCGTACGAAATCAGCATCTAAAATACGCCTTACGATTTCTCTCTATATTCTTCCGATTGCAGTTTTTTTCGTTCAAAGTTTATAATACCCGTATTTTCATAGCTGGCAGACTACATATTTTCTACTATTATAATATATTCATAATTCTTACAACGCTTGCTTGTATCAACGTTTCGGTTTTAGAAGGCCGATCACATTCATGTCAATGTTTTAAAGTAAACAAAATAGAAACATGCCTCAGACTGCATGTTCATTTACAAAACATCTTCAGCGGCAGAGGGCCTAGGTGGTCCGTAGACCCCACCTTACTATTTGTCATTTCAGAATGTTGGCAGCTCTGCCCCTATACAAGGAGAAAGAAAAAGGGAAAATAAAAATATTTGCTTAAAACCTTTCATGAACCACTTGGCAGATTATCACATAACTTACACACTATGAAAATAATTTGTACATGATAAATTATTCAGGACAGAGGGTATGGCAAGGTAAATTCAAATTTATATCAACATTGTACATGTATGTCACATAACCAAAGGCTCAAATGAGCTTTTCTGATCGAAATTAGTCCGTTGTCTGTCGTCGTTGTCTTAAACTTTACACATTTTCATCTTCTCAGTATTGAAATTTCTACTAAAGAACATCAATGTCATGATAGGCAATATTAACGGAAGCATCCCCAGGCAGTGTAGATTCAAGTTTCTTCAAATAATGATTCCTGGGGGAAGAGTGGGGCCAAAATGGGCGATCAATGTTTTACATAGAAAACATTTAAAGATCGTTTCACGAACAGCGAAGCCATGAGTAGTCACATTTATTTGGTAGCATCATCGGGAACTGTAGATTCGAGTTTGTTCAAATCTTGATCCCCATCGGGTAGGGCTGAGCCATGACGAAGTAATACGTTATTAGGGAACATATTTAAAGATTTCCTTGAAAACATCAAAGATGTCCTATTTATATAGAAGCATTGTAAAATCAAGCATGTCCCCGAAGGATAGGTTAGGGCCTTGATGAGAAACATATGCAAATTATTTAGTCAAGAACAGCAAAACCCTGATTGGACAAATTTTTACATTTCAATAATATAATACACTAATGATGATTATCATTTTTTATGTCCCCTTCCAAGAAGGGAAGCATATTGCTTTGCTGCTGTCTGTCGGTCTATCTGTTTGTCGGTCCACAATCAGTTTCCGTTCATTCTCTTCGCAGAGATGCACACATTGAAATGAAATTTAGTATACAGATTTATCATAAGAATATTAAGGCCAAATTGTATTAAGGGTACGATCGCGAAAATTAGGACCGAGTTATGCCCCTTGGACTTTGAAAAATTCCAATTATTTACAGTTTCCGTTCATTTTCTTCGCAGAGGTTGCACATATTGAAATTAAATTTGGTATTTTTGTTTTATGTACGATTGGGCCATTTTTGACAGAGTTATGCTCCTTGGACTTTGAAAATTTAGGGGAGGGGGGATACTTGTCTTAAAGACATATCTTTTTTCCCTAGCCAAACTGCTCAGGTAACGATGTGGCCCAAGCGCTTCGTGTTTTAAATTTGCAAGTATTTATTATACCCACCGCTTGAAAAGTGGGAGGGTATATAGTAATCGGTATTTCTGTCCGTCCGCCGTCCGTCTGTTACGCTTTATCTCTTATCCGCAACTCCTCTTATACTACAGAGTGAAATTTAATGAAACTTTCACATAATCTTTATTACATTTTGCCATTGTGCACCTCCTATTTTACTTTTTTATTCGACACGTATTTTAAGTTTCCCATAGCAAAACATGGACGACATTGCCATTATATGTTTACCTATGACGTCACGTATAGAAGCTTCTGGATAACATTTGATGCGACGAGTAATTCCTCTTTACACATTACCGTAAAACAATATATAGCAAAATATGGACATTATGGGAGATGTGGGGGGGGGGGGGGTATCATTTAGTGAGCTCATTGCTCACAGTACCTCTAGTTTCTATTCAGATGTGTATCTACATGTAGGACATGTTGGTTTTAGACTAGAGGGGCATGTTTAACCTTTAAAGTGTGTCAAGAATTAGAATACCGTTACGTATTTTTACCGGTAAATTTCTTCTTCAGCTTTGTCACCGATAGTTATGGAAAAGGTAAGTGTTTTAAAATTGGGTCAGACTCGACGGTCATGGTAAAAATTTTAACACCAATGGAAATGGATTGTCACAGTGAATATACATATGAAGTATGGAAGCCCTATTTCCATCTATTGAAAAGTTATGGTTAAGGTTAAAATTCAGGAATTTTTTTATTTTAAATTGGTTCAAACTTTAAAGGTTAAAAGAAAGAGGTGAAATTTAGTGGTACCCGAAGATAGGTCCTGTCAAAAAGAAATACACCTGTAAGATTTGAAAGCCATATTCTACTCACTCAAAAGCTAGGCCAAGGTTAAGTTTTTGCTGACAGACAGATGAACGGACAAGGCAAAACTATGTATGCCTTCGATTACGGGTGAAAAATATTTCGGGAATAAAAAATATTTCTTTCATGACATTTATGTAATTTTTAACGGATTATATTCATTTTTATGCCGTAGGTTCAAAAAAGAAACCAGTCAATGTCGACTGTCTGGATGAGGATTTTCTTAACTCTGCACCAAATGCAATATGGAATACTGGTATGTTAATGTTAAAGTGATATATGGCGTATTTTTGATACATTCTGACTATGAAAATTAAAAAGATCTTTCTATTTGTTTTGTTACTTTATATAAAGAGAAGACTTTCCTGTAAATTACACAATTTAAATTAATTGCGTTTCAATGTTATCGCAGAATTTAAACAATAACCGATTTCCGACTCGGAAATAAATATCAGACATACATGTAGTTTAAAGTCAATTTAAGTAATAGAGACGAGGGGATTTTTAAGTTCAAGATAGATGAAAATTTAAATTTGAATGTTAATAACAAATATCATGTAAATCTCCGCTTAATCACGTATTTTTATTTTTTACCTCAGATACGCCATATATAGCTTTAACTTTGTATGGTACAATTTAGATGACAATAAATGTAGTTGTATTTATTCTAGACTGATTTTTGGCAGGTTTTGCTGGGAGTCGAGGCAACAAGTTCGTGGTTCTCCTTACTGGAAATCATTCCATTTCTGAAAAGAAAAGCACAATTGTATATATGTTGTCAGATGAAGAGTTTGAATTTAAATTATCTACAGAGAATACCAATTCAACATCCATCTACACTGAAGATATCACTCGAAGATCAAACATCACCACGCAAAATTCTCTTTTTATGATGCAAGTGTCACTCGTGCCTTTCGATATGCAGCAAAAGGTTCTCCTACTTGAGACGACGCACAATGTTTCCGTCATCAGCATTGATAATCACAAATATTCATCCGATAGCACAGTAATTATACCAGTTGATGCGATATCAAATGCCTATTTGATATCAACTTATAAGCAATTTGAAAACGGACAGAGAGATGTCCAGTTAGTAATTGTTGCTCTTAGTGATGCTACAGTTATCAATATCGTTTTCAATTTTCGGCCTGACATTCCGTTAAGGATAAATGGAATTACGTACCGAAAAGGCAGTAAAATGATACTAGCCTTGAACAAGTTTGAAAGCTATAAACTCAAACACAGAGCCGACTTATCTGGAACTTTTGTTAATGCTTCATCGCCCATTACCGTTTATTCTGAGATAGGTTACAGTGTTAGTAAACTTGAAACTAACGATTCCGAAATTATGAGTACTCTCTTAGAACAGATTCCACCTATAAACAAGTTGGACAAAAATTATATTATTCCACCAGTCGTCAACAGGAATGGGACAACCTTTAAAATTGTTTCACCATTTGAAAATCGCATAATGCTTGCTGTTGGCGCGAGTCGATCAGTGATAAATCTAAAACCCGGGGCATATTTTCAAAACAATTACTTTGATGACGAGGTTATTGTAATACAATCGGAAAAGCCCGTTTTGGTAACAACTTTTACCTCCGTATTCGCCACCCAAAGTAACCCTTACATGATAACTATACCAGGTATAAGGCAGTATGTGAATAGATATTCCGTTTTTGTGCCTGAAATTTTTGAAGAAAACTTTCTATGTATAATGATTCAGGAGCAATATCTCTTCAACCTGATATTGAATGGTACAGCAATTGTAAACTATCTGAACCATGGTAACTTTTATTCCATTGTGAAAATCATGCAAGTTCACTTCACCGTTCTAGTTATGCAAGTGGCTTATGGTTTTTTAGACGTCGAAACTAATAATCAAGCTGCATTCGGATTAATTGTTTATGGTCATAAAGAAAATGGAGGACATGGGTTTGCAGGAAATTCAATTATACCCAACAAATGCGATTCATTTTAACAGAATGCTACTACATGTAATAGATTGAGACACTACAATATTTTCTGTCAGAAGTTGAAGATTAAGGTTTAGAAATTACTAATTGTGTTCAACTTCTTGCTTATTGATCATACATGAAATGTACATATGGCTGAGATTTACCATGCATTTATTGATATGTTAGTAAACATGCTAGTTTTTCTCGGAGCTTTTAATTTTTATTACATTTGGAAAACTTTTGAAAATAATTTTCTCGGAGCTTTTAATTTTTATTACATTTGGAAAACTTTTGAAAATAATTGGACAATCATTATTTTAAAAATTCATATTGCATTTTACATACTTGAAAGGCAGCCTTCTGGGGTTTCCATTATGCAATACTTCTCGCATCATACAAGTCCAGTCCAAAGACTATTTTTACCTACGTAGCTATTAAGTATTTAAACCTACCCAAAGTAGCTATTTTAACCTACTTTCTGCTTTACGTGCATTTTGTTGCCAAACAGCTGAACAGCGCAATATGGTGAGCACCATATTTCTTGATACAGTCACACTGATGATGGATATGACAAAAATTTGACCAAAAAATGATTACATCGTAAATGAACAATTTTTCATAGAAATTAATGTAAAATTTTGCAAAGAAATTAATGAAAAATTGAAGATTTAGGAAGTAATCATTTTTTAGCCAAAATTTCGTTGTTTTCATCATTAGGGTGACTGTATCAAAATATATTGCATTCACCATGTTGTGCTACTTGGTCTTTTGATTACAAAATGCAGATAATACAAAATGTAGGTAAAAATGGCTACTTTGGGTAGGTTCAGATACCTACGTAGCTATTGGGTAGAAAAAGACGTTGGACCTGACATGTTATAGTGAAATGATGCTAATTTACTGATCTGAAGCAACCTTTTTCAATTAATTGATAAATATTTAATAAAAATTAAAAAAATTATGCAGTTTGAAAAAATTACCATTTATGAAACTGATTTTTAAAACGATTTCTCGACTGCTAGGAAATTGAGGTCGTTATAGTATGTTTTGACCTTCCGATAAACTGAAGCTCTAAGAAAGGGATAATATATCATGTTATAAAAATATATAATATACATCCAGCAAACAAAGTTTGGGGGTATACAAGAATCATCCGTCTGTCTGTTTGTGCAAACGTGTCCAGTCCAAATTAAATATTTCATATGAAGGAACATTAGAATCCACTACCTCAAACAAAGACTGCTCATGAGCTGATGGTGTGTAATGGCCTTGATCCACGGGCAAAAATTGTGCAAAGTCAGTGAGAGAAAAACTTTATAAATCTTGTTCGGTCTATATCTTTCTTATACAAAACACCGAATCCTCTATTTCATACAAAGATTGCTCATGACCTAAGGGTGTGTGTCACAACCGTGACCCAAGGCCATTTGGGTAAGTTTAAAGTCACTGAAAGAATTTTTTTCATAATTCGTGTCCGGTCCACATCTTTGTTACGGGTTAAGCTGGTGAATTTCCATTTTGCAAAAAGATTGCTTTTGGCCTGAGGTTGTGACCTGGACCTTTTCATGATCTTTACCTAAAGTCATTCGGGCAAGTTTAAAGTTACTGAAAGAAAAAGTTCAAAATCATCTTTGGTCCATATCTTACTTTTGCAAAACTTAAATCTACTACTTCACACAACAATTGATTATGACCCAAGGGTGTGTCTTGACCTGTACGAAAGGTCTTTTATACAGGTTCAAGGTTACTGGCAGAAAAATTCATAATATGTGTCTGGTCCATATCTTTAGTATTTTGAAATTTTTTATTGGCTGCGCCGTATTTCATTCATTTAAAATATGATGAATACATATATTTTCACTCTTAATGTTTGTGAATTGTGAACACCTTTCATTTGGCACCTTCTAGAAAGACCCGGAAAGGGGGTAAATTGTCCCTTTTGGACAGTCCTAGTTAAGAAGCCTGCTTTTGAAACTTAAAACGTAGAAATTTGAGAATCCCTCTATCATTTTTATAATTTTTTTTGGTACAAATCCTATGTATTCTTCATCATACTTACATTGTAGAACTCAATAAAATCGGGAAAATCCGTTTACTTCATTCTTGGCATTTCGAGATGCCCCCTCAAGCAAGACGGTAGAATTATGTGTTTCTTATGTATAATATAAAATTATTGTAACTCGCCAAACAAAATAAATTGAGCAAAATGTTTTGTATAATGTGCTTAAAAGTGTGAAAAAAATGCACTTTTCTATAGAGGTTTTTGCCCAAACTTGGAATATACATTAAAACAATATGACTACATATTTATTAAATCAAATTGTATAATTGTAGTTTTCACACAATAAACCCTAGTTGGATCCCTAAATAAATAATTTGAACTGTTTCTAAAAGGCAGAGGTGAAACATTGCAATGTCCAATGGAAAGTACATCAAGTACTTTAAGCATTAAATTGCCATTGGTGTTGTTGCAAATTAAAAAAAAACATAAACAATTTATTTTGAATTTAAGTGAGATGACTGCCGAGAGACGATCGAGCCATTTTTGACACAATTATTACGAATATTTTCGTCGCAAAATTTTAATTAACTATTTCGAGGACAGAGAAAAAGATTATTAATAAATTTTAACTACTTATATTTGCAATGTAAGCTTTGATTGAAGCAAAATTACATTTTTATTATCCTGTACGATATTTATTTCTTAAATAATATTATATATTTCATTTTACAAATGTCTTTTTTGAAACGGTTAAGTACTTTATTTTAGTGAAATTGCATGATCATAAGGGTTTAAATTACATAAATTTTAATCGTAATAACATATTTAAATAACTAGATAAAATTATCAAAAATGCAGTTCGTATTGCTTTAACCCATCGGAAAATATATATATAAATACACATTGCAATCCAGCCACGAACAGCTGATAAACACATTGGTTTGTCGGAACAATGTAGGCTGTTGCCAATGTCTACATTATAATAGATATTCCGTACTGAAATCGTAGATTTGATGTTTTTGATAAAATTTTGCACTTGATTGCAGATTACCCGGGTTCGCCGATATATGGCTGAAATATTGCCGATTCAGCGTAAAACATTAATCAATCAGATTACCTTGTTCAGAAAAGTGTATCCATCCACCCCTTTCTAACCGAAATTTCTTCAATATTTTACTTCCCCTGAGTCGCTCCGATAAAATATTGCTATCCGTTTTGGTCTCTCATCGTGGGTTAAATTATCATTTGAACATTTTCAGCTTCTTCTGTAAAACCGGTTGACCAATTTCTAAATTTCTACAAAATTTGGCATATAGCATCAAATGGGTGAAGGGGAAAAATATTGGGCTGGAAGGGGGGGGGGCTAAACCTATCAAAATAAATGACAACGTACACTTCTTTGCTACAAATGGTCACTGATTTTTATGAGTCTTAGTACTCTACATAAGAGACATGTACTTATCAAATGAAATTTGCTTTGTGTCTTGGTTAACATGGAGACAGCTGGAAAAATTAAGATTTTCAGCTCTTTTTAATCTTAAGTGAGCCTTTAAGTTAATGAAAGCTAGGAAAAGCAAAAAAAAAAACATTCTCACAATATGACACCTTGCTGTCACTTCTGCTGTATGCTACTGTTTAATATATATGTCTAAATAATTGGTAACTAAGGGTACATTTGAAATACATTTAAAATACTGAAATATGCTGAAAAACGCTCAGTATTCACAAAGGGTAGGTGTTACTTGATCATACTCAATAAACAACTTTTAAAAAACAAGGAACATGTTTAAATTTGCTATTCTATAAATAACTTTTATTGTTGCGATGGTAAGAGTGTAACCAAGCAAAAACAGTAAATTATTATGATAAAATAAGTGAATAGTCACTTAACTGCTTAAAGTTGAGGAAAATCAATTTCATAATTCCACAAACCTAAATCTTCACCTGAGCATTCCAAATACTCACTTCCTCTCTCTGATGATTCCTGGTTAAGGCTTGCACGTGAGCCTGGTTGTGCCGTTGTTCTTGGCTACCCTTCGGATTTCTGAAAGGGGTCAATAGCCACTTTTTCAAGGGATATTCCGAGTCACCAAGAATCCATCCATTTACTCTTCCAATTATTTGGAGTGCAGATGTATTGGCCGAAACAAAGGAATCATTGATTGATCCAGGCCACTTCAGAACCATATTGGTAAAACTGAATGAATACGGATCTAAGTATAAAGAATTCAAATTAGAATTTAAAAACATGGTTTCCTCTCTATTTTCCGAGGACTGACTGTTACTTAATTAGTTGAGTTAAAGTCAATTAAAGGATGAACTTATGTTGTCCATATACATGTATTATGCAATTAATATACAATTACTGACGTCCTCGTCTACAACTCCCTTCACCTTTATATTATTGAAGGGAAATCCTTACGGAAGATTAAGTTGGGCTCCCCATCTCCAGACATGCCTTGTATCGGTATCAGCTACATAAGGGAAGTGTACAATCATATTGAATCCATCCATGAGTTTATTATGTGCGTTAGAAAAAAATCTTATGTGAAGGTGCTCTCTCAGACCCAGACAGACGAAATAATAATATTCGTCATGCTGAGAAAACACAAATTCCATGGATGTCAGCCACTTCTTTTAAACAGTCCCTCCTTTGCTAAAAATCGCAATGTGATCAACACCTTAAAGAATAAAACATATTTTGATATATACAGCATATTTGGAATAAAGTTGTCATCATAATTAAGGAATGACTCTAATTCTTTGCCAAATTATTCGATTATAACCTGGTTTGGGTCATTTGAACGCTTTTTTTTTTATAATCCGCGATTATTCGATTATAACCTGGTTTGGGTCAGTTTACGCTTTATAATCTGCGAAGCGGATTATAAAAAAGCGTTAATCTGACCCAAACCAGGTTATAATCGAATAATTTGGTCAAGAATTGGTCATTCCCTATAATTTAATTTTAATATAATTATCAACTGAGGGTATAAATTTATGCTGCTTTTTATGAGTTCAAATTGACCGCTCAATAATACATCCTTAGTAACGGAAGTGATATGAAACAAGGGGAGGTAATAACTGATACACAGATCTAGCAGCCATGATGTTTGTTTACATGAGGTATGATCGAGCTACTGTTTGAATTTAAAAGTACATTAATTAAACCTAGAATTTTCAATGAATCCCAAGGACTGGAAATGAGGGGATTGCATGGATACAGATGATTCAGCTGGTTTACAAGGGGTTGTGCCCCCATACCAAACCAGGTTGTTGAGAAATAATTTGCGTTCCTTTTTGGAAATCAACCAATGAGAGACTAGAATACAAACAAAATTAAATTATTTTACCATGTTTAGTTTTTGAGTCATTCCCCATTTCAAATTTATCCGATGACAGTTTTACATTTAAAAAAAAGTCATGTGATTACATGTACACTTGATATTAAAAGAATCCATATACATGTACACAGATTAAGCTAAAATATCTGCAGTGTATGGTACATGTGTATTATATCAAAGTATTAAGCTATTATAGTAATATTTTCGAAAACTTTGAAATAATTATATGTAGGAGAGAGTTGATACAGTGTAGAAAGAAGCCATGACTACAAATTTTCACAAGATTGATGAAAGAAAGAAAACTTTTTCAAATGAAACATTTGGAGATAACGTAAAGTATTCCAGATCAGAAGTCCATAAAACAATACAAAATATGAGCAGGGCAAACACAGATCCCCGAAACATAAGATCAAGTGCCATGGAAGAGTTTGCATCCCGTCGACCAGTAACATCCGCCGTGTGCTGCTTGTCATGATCGGGAAATAACGGAAAAATCCGTCGTTGATTCAGTGTTTACCCAATGGACCACCAATAACCATGAAATACGTCAGTCAGCATGATAATTTGTATTTCCTGACAATGATATTATATCGACCATAGAACTTACAAAATGATGATTTAAAAGAAACCGCTGAATTTCTTGTTTCATCAACTTGTTTGTCATTAATTTACCTCGTTGAAGAAATTGATCTTACATTAAGCATGCTCTTGCGTATCTAATCAACCTGAGATATGTAAAGTACGCACGTTGATGAAGGAAAATTACTGCATAGGGAAGGGAAGTTGATGATCGAAAAATTTAAGTCGTCACGTTTATCATAGAGCTTGTTTGCTAGAGTACCATTAATTTCAAGTAAAATATCTAAATTTGAAACACAATGTCCGACTCTGTGGTACATGTATCTTTTATCTCAAGCTCACCAGAATATATCTTATCGACATAAAAATGGAAATTACCATAACTGTTACATTGTAATAACGGTTCGTCGTCGATATATCTAAATGTCGAGTTGAAGACCACAGCAAGTATTTTCTCCTTTTCACGCACTACATGTACATGAAAGTGTAATAAATAAGCTGCTGTATAGTCTCTTAATTATACAGTAGCTTATAAGCTAAAATTTTCATGCAAGTATATAGAGCAAAAAAATCTCTTGGTGCGAAAAATTGTCATAGCCAATATTAATAGGAACCATTAGCTCCCTTGAATTTAAAGATAAATAAATTTAAGTTTACTTAAAAATTTTTATTGTAATCAATAAGTGTCCTCCTTGAATGTGAAAGTCTGAAATACTGTATAGCTGTGCTTTGTAATGTTAATTTTGTTCCATGTCTTACCGTGGTAGGAGAGGCAGAGATTGACCAATCAAAATCTGACCAATTAAAATCTAACAAATGAAATTCTGACCATGCGGTGCGTTACTCTGCCTTTTCTCCCATCTACATCCTTGGAGGACGGACGTTGTTTCAAAGTTTGTTATTTATTTTATCAAGATTTTGGTGAGTAAATTTATTTCATTATGTCTGCTATGCGTAAAACTTCAGTTGTCATTCTTGGACACTCAATTGTGCGTCGTTTTCATGAATTCTTGAAATATGGTGACATTAGGTATTCTGCGAGCCTTGGTCTTGGAGAAACGCATTCCGTTCTGTACAGGGGTGTAGGTGGAAGAAAGGTTTGTGATGTAATATCTAAGGATATGGAGAGCGTATTTGCTTTAGGTCCAGATGTAGTTGTTCTAATGATTGGGGAGAACGATATTAGTCCTAGTACCGACGCTACCTTGTTAGCTGCAGAAATTGAATCTGTGGTATCGGTAATGCATCGCCGCTATAAAGTTGCAAAAGTAATTGTTTGTAAATTATTGCCACGATTTGGTGTTCGTTTTGGGTACAATAATATTGCAGATAAAGTAAACGCAATATTGAGAGATGCATTGCCAGCACTGGGTTACTGCGTATTTTGGGAACATGGGAATTATTTCGTTTCTCCCCGTGAAGGAGACTGCAGTCGTAAATTTGTTCACGACGGAGTTCATCTGAACAGTCAGGGGAATGTTCATTTATATAGGAGTATAAGGGGAGCTTTAATTTTAGCGAGAAAATAGATATACATCTAAGTCATAAAAGTTTGTCACCATTTTGTTACTTTTATTGTTCGTCAATTTTTCAGATAGATATTCTTTGAAATTATACAACATTTTGTTATTTTAACAGTACGATAGGCATTTAGGATGTCTAATAATGTAAAACGGATTTATCCTTTTTCTGTGAAGAAAATTCGGTTGGAAAAAGTATCAGCAAATTTGATTGTTTCGTTGTTAGTTTAATTTTTACAGTACTTTAGGCAGATACTACATGTATGTACAAGTTTCAGGCAATTTTTTTTTTGGTACTTGCCAAGTTTCAACCCATTTGGGTTTTTTCATTTTAGTTTCGGCTTTTACCATGCAGATGGCGATTTTTTCCATCGTTTTTCTATTTGATATCTAGGAATGTATTTTAAAGCATTCCAGATTTATCCTTTTTCTGTGAAGTAAATTCGTTGGAAGAATGTCTGCCAATTAGTTTGCTTCGGTATTAGTTGATTACTAAAATATTGTGAATTTTTACAGTACTTTAGGCAAGTCCTAAGTACAAGTTTCAGGCAGTCTTTTGTACTTGCCAAGTTTAAACCCGTTCGGGTTTTTTCATTTTAGTTTCAGCTTTTACCATGCATATGGCGATTTTTTCCATCGGTTTTTATTTGATGTCTATGAATGTATTTCAATGCATTCCAGATCGACTTATCCTTTTTCTGTGAAGGAAAATCTTGGAAATTGTCTGCCAATTTGTTTGTTTCGGTATAAGTTGATTACTAAAATATTGTGAAATTCTACAGTACTTTAGGCAAGTCCTAAGTACAAGTTTCAGGCAGTCTTTTGTACTTGCCAAGTTTGTACCCATGCGGGTCTTTTCATTTTAGTTTCAACTTTTACCCCGGCGATTTATTTTCCATCGCTTGTTTATTTGATAAGTCTAGAAGTGCATGTTGATGCCTTCCAGATTTATCCTTTTTCTGTATAAAAAGAAAACAATTTGTTGGAAAAATATCTGCCAATTTGTTTGTTTCGGTATTAGTTGATTACTAAAATACACAGGTACTTGTGGACAGGACCCCCCCCCCCCCCGATATTCAATCCCAGGGCTTATTGGACATTTTTTTCAAAAATTATATTTATAACTCTTATTCATCATGTGTACAATATGAAAAAATCGCCAAAACCCCAAAACAATCGTTCCACAAAAAAAAAAATACCCCACTATACATTATAAGGGAGAAAGGTATGCCACTCCGGTTTGTTTACGTTGTACCCCCACTTTATAAACATGTATTTATTTTATTTCAACCTAAAATGTCGATTCACATCGTCTCTACATATATTTCTGTCTTAGTGCATGCTATCGGATTAACTCTGCATCTCGTAAGAATCCCACAATATCTTTAAACAGTTTTCCAGTCAGAAGTTGAAATTTCCCTAGGTAATCGCAACGGAAGTGCATAGAGAATGTTTCACTTATCAGGATAACGTCCGAGAGAGTTTTGGATGACGTAATAATCTCTCTCGGGTTTTATCATACATTCTCTATGCACTTCCGTTGCTTTTACTGAGGGAAATTTCAAACCTTTCTCCCTTATAATGTATAGTGGGGTATTTTTTTTGTGGAGCGATTGTTTTAGGGTTTTGACGATTTTTTCATATTGTACACATGATGAATAAGAGTAATAAATATAATTTTTGAAAAAAATGTCCAATAAGCCCCGGGATTGAATATCGGGGGAGGGGGGGGGGGGAGGGGTCCTGTCCACAAGTACCTGTGCTAAAATATTGTGAATTTTTACAGTATTTTAGGCAAGTCCTAGGTAAAAGTTTCAGGCAGTCTTTTGTACTTGACATTTAGCCGTTTTGGTTTTTAATTCATGTTAGGCCCACTTTTACCTTGATGATTTTTATATCGATTTCACTTCAAGTTGATTTACCTAATCATGTTCGATTCAATGGTCCAGATTATGGAGGAATTAAAAAAAAATCCGCATTTCATTTTGAAAAGTACAAGTTAACTGTTTGTATTTGTTATCCCCTTTATATGATATTGAGTCTTGTACAAATAGTTGTTTTTCATTATTCATTTATTAAGGTTTTATTGTTCTGCAACTGCGCTTAGATACATTACAAGCCCTTCAAGTACCTCATTTGTAGTAGTGATGAAAACAATTAACAACAGCCGAACAGGTTGTTATCTGTGGGAAAGGCACTACAGCCTTCTTGGGAATTTGACACGGTGCGAGGGTTGTCGGCTTCAAAAGTGGTGATTTATAACTTATGTCAACCTTTCGTTTTATGTGGCGGATAGTTCTTACTGATCAGCATCGGCTTAGTGATGTTGACTAATGGCTTTTGCAGTCGCACAATGGGTGCTTTTATTGGCTTACGGCAATTCGGGAAATACAGATCTGTTCCAAAACACTTTTGGTTCTACTATTTACTCTATTTCCGGAAAATTTTTGTCAACAACTGTAGGTGATACAGGGTGTTTTATCGAAAAGCGGCAGAATCAATGAAGTGAAAAATTAATTGTAAGAAAAGGTTCATCACTTTCTAGTTTGTTGTATTAGATTTACACATTGTACTGAGCGATGAAAGTGGTTATATAATGAAATGTTAAATATCAATATGCTCAAATACGTTGTCATGTAGGCTAACTGACTCTTACAGTTACAGTTGGGGCCTCACTGGCTACAGTGAGGTCTTACAATTCTTGTTCATTGTCAATTAAGGCCGAAGCCTTTTACAGTTTATATTTATACATAACATAATATATTGGATGCATACTTCTTCCTTAATTTTAAATTTATATAGGTATATATTTACCAGCATTATGCCAGGCAAAAGGAATAAAGCCCAACAGTCCAAAACTAGTCAGGTGAAAAGACCACGTCGTGCACAGAACGGAACTGGAGAGTCCACTACCAATGATGCTGTGGCTGTCGATACAAGCACTCAACCCCTTGATGTTCCTCCTGAAACCTTGGCTGCATTAACCCAAACCATAACAAAGGCAGTCACGGAGAAGGTGTTAGCAGAGATAAAACCATTACTGCAACATCAGGGGAGTATCTCTGTTCATAATATGGGGGAGAAAGGGGAAATAATGCTTCCACTACATCAAGCAATAGCTTAACAGCAGGTCCTTCTGGGTCAGTTTGTCAAATAACAAATAAGTCAGTGGATGCAAGTATCTCAGGATTGGTATCAGGCGCTGTAATCGAACACAGTTCACAGATTGTAGGTACTGAACTTCCACCTGCAGCAAATGTCGGTAAGAAATCAGGTTTTGTAAGCTCATCAGTACCGATAGAGGCAACTGTTTCTGACAAAATAAAATCTAAAATTTGGTCAAAACAATATGTTGATATGGCTCTGTTGTTTAAAAAGGAAAAGGGGAAAAGTAAGTATTCTATCAAGGTAGAGGAACAGGATCAGACAGGTAAGGTGGTAATCCACAATATGCGATCCACAGATGACGACGAAGTTAGGGATGGTTCGTTACCCCTGCATGACTGGGTAACTGCGTGGAATAGGTATGTGACAATATATTGCATTAAAGATACACTTGCACAGCCAAAGCTTGCAAAACACATGGAATCAGTAAGGCAAATTGCAGAGGAAAATGGGGACTGGAGAAAATATGATAAGGAGTTCAGGGAACTCATAGAACAAGGTGAGGTAGAATGGGGTGATGTCCATATGGAGATATATGTTAATGCTCGCCTCAAACAATCGGAAAAAAAGTCAAGCAAAATAACACCAGACCGTTCGTCATTTGGTACGTATGAGGAAGTCCCTCAGGGGTCATGCTTTGCCTATCACAAAGCTGGAAGGTATTGTAGGCTTGGTTCATCATGCAAATTCCAGCACAGATGTTATAACTGTGGTGGTTTCCATCCAGTCTACATATGTAAAAAACCAATTCAACGGCCATTTCGTTTCTTGGACAAATCCAGAACCCAAAAACCATTTCAAGGAAATGGCACATCAACCAACACAGGTAATGCTAAATTCTCAAAGCCAACCTATCCCACAAAAGGGTCCAACTCCAGTAAATCCCAGTAGATTAGAGTACTGGTTGGTGGGGTATGACAAGGTAGAAACAGAATTTTTAGTTAATGGTTTTCGATATGGTTTCCACATTGGTTACACAGGGGAAAGTAGAAATACTCTTTCAAAAAATTTAAAATCGGCACTGGACTTACCAGAAGTTATTAGCAAAAAGTTAGAAAAGGAGATAAATTTGGGTAGAATTATGGGTCCTTTCAAAGAGAAACCACTGCCAATTTTAAATTGTTCCCCTTTAGGTCTAGTTAGTAAGAAAACAGAGGGTGAGTACCGTATGATCCATCATTTGTCATACCCGGAAGGTAAGTCTGTCAATGATGGCATACCCGAGGAAGAGTCATTTGTTCAATACTCTTCTGCAGAGGATGCTATTCAAAACATTAAGCAGTGTGGGAAAGGATCATATTGTTGCAAAACAGATATTTCTAATGCATTTCGAATTATCAACTTACATGCATCACAGTTTGAATACTTTGGTTTCACTTGGCAAGGTCATTGGTATTTTGACACATGTCTTCAGATGGGTTGCAGTTCTTCCTGTCGTATATTTGAAAGGTTTAGTACAGCACTTCAGTGGATTGCACAAGAAAAATTAGGAATTAAATTTATGACTCATGTATTAAATGATTTTCTAATTGTTGACAAATCTGCGACAGAGTGCCACAAAAAACTTGTGGCATTTTTAACAGTTTGCGCCGACATAGGTGTACCTATGGCTAAGGATAAGACATTTGGTCCTAACAAGGTAATGACTTTTCTGGGATATGAATTAGACACTGAGATGATGGAGGCAAGGTTACCTATTGATAAAGTTAAAAAATGTAGAGATACAATTGAACAGCTTTTACCAAGCAGAAAGATTACTTTGAAGGACATGCAGTCAGTGATTGGTCTTCTTAATTTTGCGTGTAATGTGGTCTTGCCAGGTAGAGCATTCTTAAGGCGACTTATCAACACTACTATTGGCATTACAAAAGCATATTATCGCATTAGACTAAACAAAGAGGTAAAAGCAAATTTATGTACTTGGTTAGCCTTCTTGGAAAAATTTAATGGTAGGTCAGTTTTCTTACCAGATAGGTGGGTTGATTCCAATGAATTAAAACTGTATACAAACGCTTCGGGATCTATGGGATACGGGGCAGTGTTAGGTGGGCACTGGTTCTATGGGACTTGGCATGATAATTGGAAAAAATGTAATATTACTCTCTTGGAATTTTACCCAATAGTGTTAGCTCTTAAAGTTTGGCGTCATATTTTTAAAAACAAATGCATTTACTTTTACACAGACAATTATGCCCTTGTGCATATCATTAACAAGCAATCGTCTAAGGATAAAAGTATAATGTATTTGGTTAGAGAGTTAGTGCTAATTTGTTTGCAGTCTAACATTTTGTTTAAAGCTAGGCATCTGAGTACCAAGGAAAATATTCTATGTGATTGCTTGTCTCGTTTGAAGGTGCAGCAGTTCCATCAACTTGCTCCTTGGATGGACAAAGAACCAACGGTGATTCCCAATCTGCCAACATTACCTCCTTAGAACCAGTCTTGAGGAACCTGTTGACTTCAACATTGGCACCAGCTTCCACTCAAGCATATAAACGGGCATGGTCTATTTATAGAAATTTTGCAAACAAATTTGATATGAGTAATGATCTTACGTTGTCTCAGGAAACTTTGGCTTTGTTTATCTCTTATTTATTTGCTGAAGATTATGCAGCCTCCTCTATCGTGTCATTTATTTCATCAATAGCATATATACATAAAATTAATAATTTGCCTGACAATACATCATGCTTTCTCATTCAGAAACTATTAAGTTCTTGTCGCAAATAAAGACCTTCAATGGATATTCGTTTACCAATAACCATAGTAGTTCTGCATAAAATTTGTGATGCGTTCGAACATACAATATCGAGCATATATAAAAGGGCATTATTTCAAACAATGTTTTTATTGGCTTTTCACGGCTTCCTCAGAATAGGAGAGATAACATCAGTTGGCACTGCTAATAAGGTTTTACAAGTTTCACAGATTACTTTTCAGAAAAGTAAAGTTTTGATTCACTTTCAAAATTATAAACATTCTGATGGTAAAGTTTTTAGTCTTACAATTAATTCTTGCAACTCTTTAAAATATTGTCCAGTGGGGGCATTAGAACACTACATTAAGATGAGAGGGAGGACCGATGGGCCCCTTTTTTGCTACCCCCAAAACACTGCAGTCACAAGGCAAGAATTTTCAAACATATTAAAGCAAAGCCTCATGTTTTGTAATTTGGATGTCAATAGATTCAAAGGACATTCCTTTCGAATCGGAATGGCCTCTTACTGTGCATCACGAGGGATGAGCGATAGTCAGATTAGATTCCTGGGTAGATGGAAATCGGATGCATTTAAATATTACATAAGACACGTGACACCATGTTGATATATGCTTGAGTGGAAGTGGATCCTCGGAGCAGATTTTGTTTTGTTAATTGCGTAGGATCTCGACTTTTAAGTGATTTTCAAGAGTATTAACTTAGGGGGGCATATGTTTATCCCTCATCCAGAACAATAGTGCCTAAGTCATTTGTTAATACTTAGGCTGGTAGGTGACAAGATTGCGTGCGTATAAACATTTATAACGGTGAGGAAGCTTACAGTGTAAAATATTTTTCAATATGGGGGCATATGTCTATCCCTCAGCTAAAACATTGCTCGAAGTAGTCCTTAAGTGAATACCACACACATGTGAACTTAGTAAAAAACAGCGAATAAGATGATGATTTGCGACTATAAGGGCATATGTTTATCCCTTATCGAACATTATACAGTCATTCGTTAATACTTGGGACCCACAGACATAATACACTAGGAATAGTAAACTCATTAGGTTGTGATGGGGGCATATGTTTATCCCTCATAAGACATTTGTGAATTCAAATTTTTTATCATAATTGAATTGTAAGAGATTTATAGAAACAGTATCTTGTCATATATATATTTCATGAGAAAGTTATTTTGTTACATTACGGGACATATGTTTATTCCCATTTTTGTAAATTTTACTCAATTTTGGTATGATTTATGTTTGAGGTGTGTTGCCATTTATTTTTCCTTTATGGGTCTGAACTTTCCCTAGTTCGGTCAAGTCAGTGGCGTTTTCAGACCCATTTTCATGATTTTTCTGTTAAATCTAAGTGGTAATTACTGTAAATTTGGATTATCTCCCTTTACAAAATTGGTTTTATTTCTCATCTTGATATCTTGTGTCTGCTAAAAATTATATGTCATTATTAATAATACTTTTGAGAATTTCAAACAAATTATTAAACGTCACAAAGGTGGCAACACACGACAAACTGTTTTACAGACTTTTTACTCATTGAAGGAGGATAAGATAAGGTGTTCTAGCTTTGAAAGGATTATGGAAAGAAATTAACCAGTTGATGGGTAACTGGGTTATCAAAATACTTATTGCATTAAAATAAATAAATTTAAGTTTACTTAAAAATTTTTATTGTAATCAATAAGTGTCCTCCTTGAATGTGAAAGTCTGAAATACTGTATAGCTGTGCTTTGTAATGTTAATTTTGTTCCATGTCTTACCGTGGTAGGAGAGGCAGAGATTGACCAATCAAAATCTGACCAATTAAAATCTAACAAATGAAATTCTGACCATGCGGTGCGTTACTCTGCCTTTTCTCCCATCTACATCCTTGGAGGACGGACGTTGTTTCAAAGTTTGTTATTTATTTTATCAAGATTTTGGTGAGTAAATTTATTTCATTATGTCTGCTATGCGTAAAACTTCAGTTGTCATTCTTGGACACTCAATTGTGCGTCGTTTTCATGAATTCTTGAAATATGGTGACATTAGGTATTCTGCGAGCCTTGGTCTTGGAGAAACGCATTCCGTTCTGTACAGGGGTATAGGTGGAAGAAAGGTTTGTGATGTAATATCTAAGGATATGGAGAGCGTATTTGCTTTAGGTCCAGATGTAGTTGTTCTAATGATTGGGGAGAACGATATTAGTCCTAGTACCGACGCTACCTTGTTAGCTGCAGAAATTGAATCTGTGGTATCGGTAATGCATCGCCGCTATAAAGTTGCAAAAGTAATTGTTTGTAAATTATTGCCACGATTTGGTGTTCGTTTTGGGTACAATAATATTGCAGATAAAGTAAACGCAATATTGAGAGATGCATTGCCAGCACTGGGTTACTGCGTATTTTGGGAACATGGGAATTATTTCGTTTCTCCCCGTGAAGGAGACTGCAGTCGTAAATTTGTTCACGACGGAGTTCATCTGAACAGTCAGGGGAATGTTCATTTATATAGGAGTATAAGGGGAGCTTTAATTTTAGCGAGAAAATAGATATACATCTAAGTCATAAAAGTTTGTCACCATTTTGTTACTTTTATTGTTCGTCAATTTTTCAGATAGATATTCTTTGAAATTATACAACATTTTGTTATTTTAACAGTACGATAGGCATTTAGGATGTCTAATAATGTAAAACGGATTTATCCTTTTTCTGTGAAGAAAATTCGGTTGGAAAAAGTATCAGCAAATTTGATTGTTTCGTTGTTAGTTTAATTTTTACAGTACTTTAGGCAGATACTACATGTATGTACAAGTTTCAGGCAATTTTTTTTTTGGTACTTGCCAAGTTTCAACCCATTTGGGTTTTTTCATTTTAGTTTCGGCTTTTACCATGCAGATGGCGATTTTTTCCATCGTTTTTCTATTTGATATCTAGGAATGTATTTTAAAGCATTCCAGATTTATCCTTTTTCTGTGAAGTAAATTCGTTGGAAGAATGTCTGCCAATTAGTTTGCTTCGGTATTAGTTGATTACTAAAATATTGTGAATTTTTACAGTACTTTAGGCAAGTCCTAAGTACAAGTTTCAGGCAGTCTTTTGTACTTGCCAAGTTTAAACCCGTTCGGGTTTTTTCATTTTAGTTTCAGCTTTTACCATGCATATGGCGATTTTTTCCATCGGTTTTTATTTGATGTCTATGAATGTATTTCAATGCATTCCAGATCGACTTATCCTTTTTCTGTGAAGGAAAATCTTGGAAATTGTCTGCCAATTTGTTTGTTTCGGTATAAGTTGATTACTAAAATATTGTGAAATTCTACAGTACTTTAGGCAAGTCCTAAGTACAAGTTTCAGGCAGTCTTTTGTACTTGCCAAGTTTGTACCCATGCGGGTCTTTTCATTTTAGTTTCAACTTTTACCCCGGCGATTTATTTTCCATCGCTTGTTTATTTGATGAGTCTAGAAGTGCATGTTGATGCCTTCCAGATTTATCCTTTTTCTGTATAAAAAGAAAACAATTTGTTGGGAAAATATCTGCCAATTTTTTGTTTCGGTATTAGTTGATTACTAAAATACACAGGTACTTGTGGACAGGACCCCCCCCCCCCCCCCGATATTCAACTCCGGGGCTTATTGGACATTTTTTTCAAAAATTATATTTATAACTCTTATTCATCATGTGTACAATATGAAAAAATCGCCAAAACCCCAAAACAATCGTTCCACAAAAAAAAAAAAAAAATACCCCACTATACATTATAAGGGAGAAAGGTATGCCACTCCGGTTTGTTTACGTTGTACCCCCACTTTATAAACATGTATTTATTTTATTTCAACCTAAAATGTCGATTCACATCGTCTCTACATATATTTCTGTCTTAGTGCATGCTATCGGATTAACTCTGCATCTCGTAAGAATCCCACAATATCTTTAAACAGTTTTCCAGTCAGAAGTTGAAATTTCCCTAGGTAATCGCAACGGAAGTGCATAGAGAATGTTTCACTTATCAGGATAACGTCCGAGAGAGTTTTGGATGACGTAATAATCTCTCTCGGGTTTTATCATACATTCTCTATGCACTTCCGTTGCTTTTACTGAGGGAAATTTCAAACCTTTCTCCCTTATAATGTATAGTGGGGTATTTTTTTTGTGGAGCGATTGTTTTAGGGTTTTGACGATTTTTTCATATTGTACACATGATGAATAAGAGTAATAAATATAATTTTTGAAAAAAATGTCCAATAAGCCCCGGGATTGAATATCGGGGGGGGGGGGGGGTCCTGTCCACAAGTACCTGTGCTAAAATATTGTGAATTTTTACAGTATTTTAGGCAAGTCCTAGGTAAAAGTTTCAGGCAGTCTTTTGTACTTGACATTTAGCCGTTTTGGTTTTTAATTCATGTTAGGCCCACTTTTACCTTGATGATTTTTATATCGATTTCACTTCAAGTTGATTTACCTAATCATGTTCGATTCAATGGTCCAGATTATGGAGGAATTAGAATAAAAAAAAAAAAAAAATCCGCATTTCATTTTGAAGGTACAAGTTTACTGTTTGTATTTGCTATCCCCTTTATATGATATTGAGTCTTGTACAAATAGTTGTTTTTCATTATTCATTTATTAAGGTTTTATTGTTCTGCAACTGCGCTTAGATACATTACAAGCCCTTCAAGTACCTCATTTGTAGTAGTGATGAAAACAATTAACAACAGCCGAACAGGTTGTTATCTGTGGGAAAGGCACTACAGCCTTCTTGGGAATTTGACACGGTGCGAGGGTTGTCGGCTTCAAAAGTGGTGATTTATAACTTATGTCAACCTTTCGTTTTATGTGGCGGATAGTTCTTACTGATCAGCATCGGCTTAGTGATGTTGACTAATGGCTTTTGCAGTCGCACAATGGGTGCTTTTATTGGCTTACGGCAATTCGGGAAATACAGATCTGTTCCAAAACACTTTTGGTTCTACTATTTACTCTATTTCCGGAAAATTTTTGTCAACAACTGTAGGTGATACAGGGTGTTTTATCGAAAAGCGGCAGAATCAATGAAGTGAAAAATTAATTGTAAGAAAAGGTTCATCACTTTCTAGTTTGTTGTATTAGATTTACACATTGTACTGAGCGATGAAAGTGGTTATATAATGAAATGTTAAATATCAATATGCTCAAATACGTTGTCATGTAGGCTAACTGACTCTTACAGTTACAGTTGGGGCCTCACTGGCTACAGTGAGGTCTTACAATTCTTGTTCATTGTCAATTAAGGCCGAAGCCTTTTACAGTTTATTTTTATACATAACATAATATATTGGATGCATACTTCTTCCTTAATTTTAAATTTATATAGGTATATATTTACCAGCATTATGCCAGGCAAAAGGAATAAAGCCCAACAGTCCAAAACTAGTCAGGTGAAAAGACCACGTCGTGCACAGAACGGAACTGGAGAGTCCACTACCAATGATGCTGTGGCTGTCGATACAAGCACTCAACCCCTTGATGTTCCTCCTGAAACCTTGGCTGCATTAACCCAAACCATAACAAAGGCAGTCACGGAGAAGGTGTTAGCAGAGATAAAACCATTACTGCAACATCAGGGGAGTATCTCTGTTCATAATATGGGGGGAGAAAGGGGAAATAATGCTTCCACTACATCAAGCAATAGCTTAACAGCAGGTCCTTCTGGGTCAGTTTGTCAAATAACAAATAAGTCAGTGGATGCAAGTATCTCAGGATTGGTATCAGGCGCTGTAATCGAACACAGTTCACAGATTGTAGGTACTGAACTTCCACCTGCAGCAAATGTCGGTAAGAAATCAGGTTTTGTAAGCTCATCAGTACCGATAGAGGCAACTGTTTCTGACAAAATAAAATCTAAAATTTGGTCAAAACAATATGTTGATATGGCTCTGTTGTTTAAAAAGGAAAAGGGGAAAAGTAAGTATTCTATCAAGGTAGAGGAACAGGATCAGACAGGTAAGGTGGTAATCCACAATATGCGATCCACAGATGACGACGAAGTTAGGGATGGTTCGTTACCCCTGCATGACTGGGTAACTGCGTGGAATAGGTATGTGACAATATATTGCATTAAAGATACACTTGCACAGCCAAAGCTTGCAAAACACATGGAATCAGTAAGGCAAATTGCAGAGGAAAATGGGGACTGGAGAAAATATGATAAGGAGTTCAGGGAACTCATAGAACAAGGTGAGGTAGAATGGGGTGATGTCCATATGGAGATATATGTTAATGCTCGCCTCAAACAATCGGAAAAAAAGTCAAGCAAAATAACACCAGACCGTTCGTCATTTGGTACGTATGAGGAAGTCCCTCAGGGGTCATGCTTTGCCTATCACAAAGCTGGAAGGTATTGTAGGCTTGGTTCATCATGCAAATTCCAGCACAGATGTTATAACTGTGGTGGTTTCCATCCAGTCTACATATGTAAAAAACCAATTCAACGGCCATTTCGTTTCTTGGACAAATCCAGAACCCAAAAACCATTTCAAGGAAATGGCACATCAACCAACACAGGTAATGCTAAATTCTCAAAGCCAACCTATCCCACAAAAGGGTCCAACTCCAGTAAATCCCAGTAGATTAGAGTACTGGTTGGTGGGGTATGACAAGGTAGAAACAGAATTTTTAGTTAATGGTTTTCGATATGGATTCCACATTGGTTACACAGGGGAAAGTAGAAATACTCTTTCAAAAAATTTAAAATCGGCACTGGACTTACCAGAAGTTATTAGCAAAAAGTTAGAAAAGGAGATAAATTTGGGTAGAATTATGGGTCCTTTCAAAGAGAAACCACTGCCAATTTTAAATTGTTCCCCTTTAGGTCTAGTTAGTAAGAAAACAGAGGGTGAGTACCGTATGATCCATCATTTGTCATACCCGGAAGGTAAGTCTGTCAATGATGGCATACCCGAGGAAGAGTCATTTGTTCAATACTCTTCTGTAGAGGATGCTATTCAAAACATTAAGCAGTGTGGGAAAGGATCATATTGTTGCAAAACAGATATTTCTAATGCATTTCGAATTATCAACTTACATGCATCACAGTTTGAATACTTTGGTTTCACTTGGCAAGGTCATTGGTATTTTGACACATGTCTTCAGATGGGTTGCAGTTCTTCCTGTCGTATATTTGAAAGGTTTAGTACAGCACTTCAGTGGATTGCACAAGAAAAATTAGGAATTAAATTTATGACTCATGTATTAAATGATTTTCTAATTGTTGACAAATCTGCGACAGAGTGCCACAAAAAACTTGTGGCATTTTTAACAGTTTGCGCCGACATAGGTGTACCTATGGCTAAGGATAAGACATTTGGTCCTAACAAGGTAATGACTTTTCTGGGATATGAATTAGACACTGAGATGATGGAGGCAAGGTTACCTATTGATAAAGTTAAAAAATGTAGAGATACAATTGAACAGCTTTTACCAAGCAGAAAGATTACTTTGAAGGACATGCAGTCAGTGATTGGTCTTCTTAATTTTGCGTGTAATGTGGTCTTGCCAGGTAGAGCATTCTTAAGGCGACTTATCAACACTACTATTGGCATTACAAAAGCATATTATCGCATTAGACTAAACAAAGAGGTAAAAGCAAATTTATGTACTTGGTTAGCCTTCTTGGAAAAATTTAATGGTAGGTCAGTTTTCTTACCAGATAGGTGGGTTGATTCCAATGAATTAAAACTGTATACAAACGCTTCGGGATCTATGGGATACGGGGCAGTGTTAGGTGGGCACTGGTTCTATGGGACTTGGAATGATAATTGGAAAAAATGTAATATTACTCTCTTGGAATTTTACCCAATAGTGTTAGCTCTTAAAGTTTGGCGTCATATTTTTAAAAACAAATGCATTTACTTTTACACAGACAATTATGCCCTTATGCATATCATTAACAAGCAATCGTCTAAGGATAAAAGTATAATGTATTTGGTTAGAGAGTTAGTGCTAATTTGTTTGCAGTCTAACATTTTGTTTAAAGCTAGGCATCTGAGTACCAAGGAAAATATTCTATGTGATTGCTTGTCTCGTTTGAAGGTGCAGCAGTTCCATCAACTTGCTCCTTGGATGGACAAAGAACCAACGGTGATTCCCAATCTGCCAACATTACCTCCTTAGAACCAGTCTTGAGGAACCTGTTGACTTCAACATTGGCACCAGCTTCCACTCAAGCATATAAACGGGCATGGTCTATTTATAGAAATTTTGCAAACAAATTTGATATGAGTAATGATCTTACGTTGTCTCAGGAAACTTTGGCTTTGTTTATCTCTTATTTATTTGCTGAAGATTATGCAGCCTCCTCTATCGTGTCATTTATTTCATCAATAGCATATATACATAAAATTAATAATTTGCCTGACAATACATCATGCTTTCTCATTCAGAAACTATTAAGTTCTTGTCGCAAATAAAGACCTTCAATGGATATTCGTTTACCAATAACCATAGTAGTTCTGCATAAAATTTGTGATGCGTTCGAACATACAATATCGAGCATATATAAAAGGGCATTATTTCAAACAATGTTTTTATTGGCTTTTCACGGCTTCCTCAGAATAGGAGAGATAACATCAGTTGGCACTGCTAATAAGGTTTTACAAGTTTCACAGATTACTTTTCAGAAAAGTAAAGTTTTGATTCACTTTCAAAATTATAAACATTCTGATGGTAAAGTTTTTAGTCTTACAATTAATTCTTGCAACTCTTTAAAATATTGTCCAGTGGGGGCATTAGAACACTACATTAAGATGAGAGGGAGGACCGATGGGCCCCTTTTTTGCTACCCCCAAAACACTGCAGTCACAAGGCAAGAATTTTCAAACATATTAAAGCAAAGCCTCATGTTTTGTAATTTGGATGTCAATAGATTCAAAGGACATTCCTTTCGAATCGGAATGGCCTCTTACTGTGCATCACGAGGGATGAGCGATAGTCAGATTAGATTCCTGGGTAGATGGAAATCGGATGCATTTAAATATTACATAAGACACGTGACACCATGTTGATATATGCTTGAGTGGAAGTGGATCCTCGGAGCAGATTTTGTTTTGTTAATTGCGTAGGATCTCGACTTTTAAGTGATTTTCAAGAGTATTAACTTAGGGGGGCATATGTTTATCCCTCATCCAGAACAATAGTGCCTAAGTCATTTGTTAATACTTAGGCTGGTAGGTGACAAGATTGCGTGCGTATAAACATTTATAACGGTGAGGAAGCTTACAGTGTAAAATATTTTTCAATATGGGGGCATATGTCTATCCCTCAGCTAAAACATTGCTCGAAGTAGTCCTTAAGTGAATACCACACACATGTGAACTTAGTAAAAAACAGCGAATAAGATGATGATTTGCGACTATAAGGGCATATGTTTATCCCTTATCGAACATTATACAGTCATTCGTTAATACTTGGGACCCACAGACATAATACACTAGGAATAGTAAACTCATTAGGTTGTGATGGGGGCATATGTTTATCCCTCATAAGACATTTGTGAATTCAAATTTTTTATCATAATTGAATTGTAAGAGATTTATAGAAACAGTATCTTGTCATATATATATTTCATGAGAAAGTTATTTTGTTACATTACGGGACATATGTTTATTCCCATTTTTGTAAATTTTACTCAATTTTGGTATGATTTATGTTTGAGGTGTGTTGCCATTTATTTTTCCTTTATGGGTCTGAACTTTCCCTAGTTCGGTCAAGTCAGTGGCGTTTTCAGACCCATTTTCATGATTTTTCTGTTAAATCTAAGTGGTAATTACTGTAAATTTGGATTATCTCCCTTTACAAAATTGGTTTTATTTCTCATCTTGATATCTTGTGTCTGCTAAAAATTATATGTCATTATTAATAATACTTTTGAGAATTTCAAACAAATTATTAAACGTCACAAAGGTGGCAACACACGACAAACTGTTTTACAGACTTTTTACTCATTGAAGGAGGATAAGATAAGGTGTTCTAGCTTTGAAAGGATTATGGAAAGAAATTAACCAGTTGATGGGTAACTGGGTTATCAAAATACTTATTGCATTAAAATAAATAAATTTAAGTTTACTTAAAAATTTTTATTGTAATCAATAAGTGTCCTCCTTGAATGTGAAAGTCTGAAATACTGTATTGCTGTGCTTTGTAATGGTAATTTTGTTCCATGTCTTACCGTGGTAGGAGAGGCAGAGATTGACCAATCAAAATCTGACCAATCAAAATCTAACATGAAATTCTGACCATGCGGTGCGTTACTCTGCCTTTTCTCCCATCTACATCCTTGGAGGACGGACGTTGTTTCAAAGTTTGTTATTTACCTCCTGCCGCCCCGCCTCCGCCATTTGTTTGTTGTTTAAATTTATATGTTTTAGCGTTTTCAGACCCATTTTCATGATTTTTCTGTTAAATCTAAGTTTATTTAAGTATAACTAATGGAAGATAAAAGCAACCTAAACAATGTAGTGAATTTACCATCACAAACTTCAAAAACATCTGATCCCCAATTTCTTTAACAGAATTCCCTCCAAAAGAATACTGTTTGGTAATGATACTGCCTGGTGTTCAGTTCTCATGCACGATCACTTGCAAGTTTTCTGTCTTCGTTTAATAATTTTGTACCTGCCTCCTGTTTCTGGTATATAACCTTTGTGTTAGAAAAAGATAATAAAAACAAAGATTATTTCCTAATCACTTGCAACCATATATAGTTCATTGCTGTACACTGGATACTAGTATTTCTATTTAGGGTTCCTTTATTTATAGTTATTTATATGCCTTATATGCAACTTTCTTGCATAAATTATACATATATGCATTATGTATGTTAGGGATATTCATACTATTTCATATACAGTTTATATGTATTCAAGTACATATACAGTTATGAATTTGTACATCATGTACATAAAAGGACAACTTTCCTGAACAAATTTTGATTGAATACTTGTAAGTTATAAGGTACATCATCATGTACCTACAATTAATAATTTAAATTTGCTTGTGATTTAAGTATGGCTAGAGTATATTTCTTTCAATTAATAGAACAAAAAAAAATATTCTAAAACCTCTTTGAAAAAAAGTTTATTAAAACATACATCATGTGTTGACTCTGTTGAGAAAATTGAATTAAATTACGTAGAAGTGTACTTACAGTTGCTTATAGATCCTTCATTGGTGTCATTTGTAACATTTGTAACCTTTCACAGGTGATGCTCCTGTAATTGTCACAGTTCTAAAATGTAACAATACAATCATAGTATATTCTACAACCAATTTTGATTCTTTTCTTAATTACTGTATCACAAGACTTTATAAAAAAAATCATGACATTAATAAAAGATTTAATTTTGCTAAGGTAGTTATAAGCATTAAAATTAAGATGAATGTTTATTTCCTTATCCAGACAAATTATCACCTGCTTTTTACTGAAAATGAATCCTCAGTGTATCTTTTCATCTTTATTTTCATAGTTCGAACTGTATTGGTACATGTACATCTAAAAAAAAAAATAAATTTATTATTAATTATTTAAATGAAATAAATTTGCATGAATACATATATACAAATACACGGGCATATTATTTATATATTTTATTAAAGTGTGTAAATATAGCTAAAGTAAATTAAAAATTATGTTTTTTTTCACAGTCAAACTGAATAATGCCTTATAATATGCATGTGTTTGCATCCGTCTCTAATTTATAAACACACACACACACACACACACACACACACACACACACACACACACACACACACACACACACACACACTAAACAACAATGTAGTCTGTACCCGAAAACACATACCCGATATTAATTTTTTTCATTTCGTACACACAAACTTAAGTTACATCTTCAGTTACATTCTCCTCCTATTATCAGTATATGATCTTCAGGAGTAATTAAGTTAATTTGCTTTCAAATCTCTACATTTTTTTACCTGTGCCTAGGGTAGAACCATTCCTATTGATTTCCGGTGGCCGTATCTACTGCTTGTTAATGTTTTCTTCCATTTGCATCATAACGTATGGGTTTTCAAAATAGATTGAATCCATCCCTCTCGTCAGACATCATAAATTTTGTTCCAATATTTCACAAGACCTGTCTCTTTCATTTTCATTAATTGATTGATGACTTACTTTGTCACTCACAACTTAATTCCATTTTAAACAGTTGAAAATACATCATTTTCATATTGTTTATTACCCTGGTGTCTGTTTTGCCACATGTTGTTAGAAAGTTCTTTTGACAGGAGAGTAAACCATTTTTGGTCTTTAGTGCAAAAGAGTAAGCAAAGGGAAATAACTCTCGGTCAATTTTCATGAAAAGTGATGATTTCAGGCGATTGGAAAACATCATTTAACTGATTTACCCACCTCAATTCTTTTTGTATCTTTTAGATCTAAGTTCTATCTTACTGAAAAAATCTTTTATATCAGTTGAAATTGCCTGCAAAAATTTCTATGCACGTGAAGAAATAGGTACCTTTGTATTCATTTTATGACAATCTTCGTGTAAATTGATCTGTATTATATTAAAAACCTTGAGTTAAATTGAATAAAATTCACATGCCAAGAAACTTTGATTACTTAGCTATAAAATGAGACCCATGTTACGTTCTCAACTTTTATATGCTTAAGAAGCATGGAATTATTTTGCATGGTGATGACAATTAGGTCATTTTCGCCATGGCAAAATATTTTAAGGCCGTTGCTATGGAAACCAAGGAAGCACTGTCCAGAATTTACCCACCTATAGTCTTTATATAGGACACTCTTAAATATTATATTGATAAAATAAAATTCCATGATAGTGCGTGGCCAAGCATATTTGGTCCTTACAGAGAATTGATGTTAATTCATTTCACTCTGGGAGCTAGCGACATATTTTAAGCGTTCATTTGAATCGAAATGTATAAGAGTTAGATATGTTCAGTAATATTACATGTACATATAGAGTCAAATTTATACATTTACAATGCAAAATAAACTGTACTTTATTTCCCCATCAAAGTACTGATGCATAGATAGGCGCTGTTAAATAAATCACAAACAGGACGGGACAAATACCTTGAACTTGCACAGATGACCTTGCATCAAGATCATAACACACATTTAGGTCATAAGAAATCTTTTATCTTTCAGTGACCTTGAACTTACACAAATGAACTTGGGTCAAGGTCATCACATACCCTTAGGTCATGAGGAATCTTTGTGTGAAATGAAAACTTACCAAGTATATCCGAAAAAAAGATTTGACCGGACACGAACTATAAATTTTTTTCTTCCAGTAACCTTGAACGTCCACAAATGACCATGGGTCAAGGTTATGACACACTAATAGGTCATGAGCAATCTTTGTTTGAAATGAGATTTTACCAAGGTTATCCATAAGAAAGACATGGACAGAACACGGATTATGAATTTTCTCTTTTAATGACCTTGAACTTCCCCCAATGACCTTGGGTCAAGGACACTCAAGGTCGTGACACACCCTACGGTCATGAGCAATCTTTGTGTGAAGTAGTAGATTCTAATGTTCCTCCGTAAGAAAGATATGGAACGGACACGTTTGCACAGACAGACTCCTATATACACCCCAAACTTTGTTTGCGGGGGGTGTAAAGATAGAATATGGGCACTTCACCTTTTGTTCTCTTCTGGGTTTTTTTCACGTTATAAATAAAGAAAAATAAAAGCCTAATAGCTCGCTGTTAAATAACATTGGATTTCTCTTGATCAAAATTCCGAGAGGGGAGAAATGCAAAGAAATCTACGTCGAATTACAGTTTAATTTTAGAAAATTTATCAATGTTCTCCATAATGTCACTGTATACATGTACAGCGTACATGTAGCGATCGCCGCCTAAACAACAATGACAGATTCCACAATTCTATCACTGTATTATAATATACATGGGACGGGACGTATTTGTGGCGAGATTAAACGGGGTCCGCTTCACGCATCAGTGCGTAAAGCGATCCCAGAAAGCAAACGCCGGGTTCGCTCTAGCGGACCAAGAGCTGACCCTGAGCAAACGCGGGGCGCACCCAGAGCGGTCCCAAAGTTTCTGAAAGCGAACCCAAAGCGGACCCAACCGAACCCGGGGTCCACTTTGGGTTCGCTCTGGTGTTAGATTGGGTCCATTCGGTACTGTAGGCCCTTACTCCAACCTCAATTTTTATCCCCCACCCCCTAGAATTATGAGGTCAAAAATGTCAGAAATGTTTATATCCATCGAAAGGAATGAATATTATATTAAATTTATTTATAACATGTGGAGTATGCCAACCCTAGCACCAACTGTTTAAAAGTCATGACCATGCACGATTAAAAATAGGTACATTTTTGTAAAATTGGGTCACTCTCCAAGGTCCACATAGATTATGTAACCGGTTCTTGTAGAGATTAAGATGAACAAGATGGTAAATATAGTTGGATTCGTTTATTCCATGGAGATATTAATGGAGATATTAATGTTGAATTTTTGATGAAATAAATAGAGTTGAATAAAGTTGAATCAGAATCAACCCTAAAATAACAATAACAACGTATAAACACATAGAAAACATAAAGACAAGCACATTCACTTTACAACACAAAACGATTTCAATTTAAACACCTAAAAACATTCACATTAGGCCATTACTTTACATTTCATTCAAAACGCATTCAAAGGGCAATAACTCTTTGAAACTCAAATTGACTATAAATTATATTTCTTTTACATTTATCAATTATTTATTTACAATACTTTAAAATATAACTTTAACATACCAGTGTATGGAACCGAGTGATAATACTGTATTTCCTTGATCAGGATTTAGTGTAATTACATGATGACAGACAGTTTATTGTTGTTTAAATTTCTCAAATAAATATCAGGTTTGAAAATAAACAAAACTGAGGTCTCTGACAACACCCTTCTCAAACAGTGGCTCTGAACAGAATAAAACAAAGGTTTTCCCGCCTGAATGGGCAAACACTGACCATACAACACCAATTGACCAATAGAAAGGATGGATATGGACTACACCCTTATTTATAAATAGACTCTTCCATAAAACTTACCTTAACTCATAGTCTTTGGGTTAAACCATTATTTAAATAGGGATGTTAATGATTTTAAACAAATAAAGAAGAAAATATTAGTAATGCGCAGCGCTTGTGTAAATGTATGAATGAATGACATTCCTGAAATAAAATATATAGCATTAATTAAAATAATATAAAACTAAGTACAACTACCACAAACTCCCCCCAGCTGAGAAATGACGTCCCTGTCATTTACTACAGCAAAGCATAAAATGTAGTTGTATTAATTAATCCTTATTAACAAAACTGATGATGCTCTTCAATAAAAGTGCTCTCTCCTCTGGAACATCCGTCATAAAATACATCTGTCTAAGCATATCTAATTCTCTGTGTTTGGTGTCGCTACTGATCGGGTAAACTTTATAGTCATCAAGATGTTTTGGTGGTTTACGCTGCCTTGCAGATCTTCTTACTCTTCCTTGTTCTTCTTCTCCTGACCCTAAGCCACCACCCTCCTCTGTCTGGGGTGCAGGGATTTCCCGGGTTTCCCTCACTGGCTCTGGTCTGGCTTCTTCTTCTCTATCATCCGTTATCTCCTCAGCTCTATCTTCCCTAATACTGTGTTGAGTATCATCTAAAGCATGACTTCTCTTTGGTAGTGCAAAAAGTATTCATCATCTGAATCACTAAGATCTGCATTCTCTTCTACCTCTGCAACAGTTTCTTTGTTATTTTCTGTCTTCTCTTGTGTTGGTTGTGCTTTCTTTAGTCTCGCTTTAGGCTTTGGCTTTTCGGGAATAATCTGTTGTTGGTCTGGATCAATGCATCCTATTGGCAACAAAAGATTTCGATGCAATGTTCTTGTTTTTCCAAGACCGTCTTTCCTTTGTACTGTATATACTGGAATGTCAGGGTTTGGCTGTTTAATGATTATGTATGTCTCTTCCTCCCATCTATCTGCAATCTTATGTTTACCGTCGAAGGCTACAATTTTCACTAAGACTCGATCACCTGTCTGTAAATTAGCACCTCTTACCTTCTGATCATAATACAGTACTTACCTTGTTTTACTCTGGCTTTTTCTGCTGCTCTCAATGCCAATTCATACGCTGACTTCATTCTTGTTCTTAGATCTTCTACATATTTTGTCATGGTTTTCTTCTCTGGGTTGTTGATTCCAAAGGTTATATCTATAGGTAGCCTCGGTTCTCTTCCAAACATCAGCAAGTACGGTGATTGCCCTGTGCTCTCGTGTCTTGTGGAGTTATAGACATGTTCCAATGATGGAATGTGAGCTTTCCAGTTGGACTTCTGATTTGGGTTGAGTGTTCCGAGCATGTCCATAAGAGTTCTATTAAACCTCTCACACATTCCATTGCCATGGGATGATAGGGGGTTGTTCTGGACTTCTTCATCCCTGTTATACTACAAAGTTCCTTTATGATGTTACCGTCAAAATTGGCTCCCTGGTCACTATGTATCCTAGTTGGAAAGCCGTATTTGGTCATAAAGTTGGTGTAAAGGGCCTCAGCTGTTGTCCTTGCTGTCTGGTTCTTTGTAGGGATGGCTTGAGCAAATCTCGTGAAATGATCTGTTATTATCAGGATATGATGATAACCTCCTTTTGATGGTTCAAAGGTCAAGAAGTCCATGCATACTAATTCTAGTGGATATGATGTTCTTATTGGCATTAGTGGTGCACGTTGATTGGTTGGTACTTTTCTTCTTAAACATCGTGGACAGCCTTTCACCCAGTTGTCAATGTCATTGTTCATACCATTCCAGTAGAAACGATCCTTTACCAAAGAAATCAATCGGTCTCGTCCTGGGTGTCGAAAGTCATTATGCAGCATTTTCAAAATGACTGGAACAGTGTCTTTAGGAATCACCAACTGTTTCTTCTCTTTGTCATCTATCTTTGTTTTCCTAAACAAAATACAATCTATCAAATCAAGGGAATGGAAGTTCCTAATCAAGGCTAATGAATGGTGGGATGGTGGTAAATCTTCCATTCGTAGTTTCTTCCTTAACTTTACATGATGGATCCAATTTCTGAGAACGGCATCTTCTTTCTGTGCTTGTACCCAATCAACCTGTTTAAACTGTATTTCTGAATCAAAAGACATTTTTTCAACATTTGGAATATCTTACTGAATAGAATTACAAACAGCCTTGAAACAATCATCTGAAATACAAGATTCAGTTGTCTGTCCTGTAAGTCTGGAGAGTCCGTCAGCGTCCTAGTTTTTCTTAGCTGGCCGATACTGAATTTCTAGGTCAAAATTGGCAAGAGCTGCCAACTACCTATATCCTGTCGAATCTAATTTAGCTGTTGTGAGGACATAGGTGAGTGGGTTATTGTCCGTCAGTACCCTAGCCTTACTTCCCAGCAGATAATCTTTAAACTTGTCACACACTGCCCACTTCAGTGCTAAGTATTCCAACTTATGGGCAGGGTAATTCTTTTCTGCCCTAGTCAGCCCTCGACATGCATAACTCATGACTCTTTTTTGTCCATTCTGATCTTGATAGAGAACTGCCGCTAGTCCTTGATGGCTCGCATCTGTGTGAAGTTTAAATGGGATGCTATAGTCCGCATAACCTAATACTGGGGGTGATAGTAAAGCTTCCTTAAGATGTTCAAAAGCATGTTGTTCCTCGGTGCCCCATCTCCACTTCTTTGCTGCACTCTTTTTAGTTGCCTTCTTGCTCTCTGTTGGAATTTAATTGACATAGTGGCTTGGCAATTTTACTGAAATTCTTGATAAATTTACGATAATAACCAACGAATCCCAGGAACTACCTAACCTCTTCCGGTGTTGTTAGGGTAGGCCAGTTGATGATTTTACTGGTTTTGTCTGGGTCCGTCTCAATACCTTTGTTGGAAACGATGTGTCCTACATACTTTACTCTTTCTCTAAAAAATGTACATTTCTTCTGGGATAATTTAAGTCCTGCATTTCTTAGCTTATTAAACTTATTGAATTCGTTGTAAATGTTCTTCAAAGGTTCTAGAAAAGACTCCTATTCTACTGATCCTCAAACAACAGTCTAGGACTACAGCCCCGGAAGTTTGGAGGATAGTGTTGATCCGAATTGTGCGGAATTTCGTATTGATGTGGACAATACTGGCAATGTTGATAGGTTTGAGTTATTGAGAACACGTGTTGAAAACAGTTG
Source organism: Saccostrea cuccullata (assembly GCF_032062105.1). Taxonomy (NCBI): domain Eukaryota; kingdom Metazoa; phylum Mollusca; class Bivalvia; order Ostreida; family Ostreidae; genus Saccostrea; species Saccostrea cuccullata. The sequence continues at coordinate 107,467 of NW_026929861.1, forward strand.
ATTAATATCTATTGGTTTTTTTTCATTGTAAATAACATTTTTTTTGTTCTATCATTTGAGTGAGTGTGCGTGTGTGTGATTGTGTGATTTATAATTTTGAGTGTTTTTTCTTTATTTTTTTGTAAATAAATTCTTGTTTTCTTTGAAGACATTCTTGTTTTGATTTGAAAAGGAAAGCCTGGCTCATTCCACGTTACACCAATGTTATAGGGAATGTAATGACAACAGACAATATGCCTCAGAAAAGCTCACTTGAAAAATTCAATATTCAAAAAGTGAAATGTA
>NW_026929862.1:0-11037 GCF_032062105.1 Saccostrea cuccullata
AATTGGCAACATGCCAGGGTACGTCTCCAGGATTATACTGACGTCATTGTTTTTGTTCTCTTACATAAAAACGACAGACAATGGCGAATATTTTGTTTTCTAATGATAATTTCAATGCAGGATGGAAAATTATGTTTTTAAATAATGATCATAATTGCAAATCTTTGCAGAAAGTTACATAAAAGATCATTTTTGATTTTTTCCAGTACCAAAAGAAGGATACAAAATGTTTAAACACCTTTTCAATATCTGGAAGAATAAACACAAATAAATGCATTAAATTAAAATATACATAATTATTATAAAAATACGTTGATTTATATATTTTGTATTATCATAGGACTACTGCAGGCATATAGGATCAAAGTTAGTAGAAATTGAATCAGCTTTGGAAGATAAGTTTATTATACAAAACGTTGTAGCTTTTAATTTTACAGGTAAGAGGAAATTTTAAACTAATAAATATGTTATCAATTTACTGTAAACCAACTTTTATTCGCGTGCGAGAAATTTTCGCGAAGTTCGCGAGGGCCTCGTTATCGCGAATATTTCTCGCCGCGAACCGGTAATTATAGTAATTTTGTCTATTAAAAACAGATGCAAAGAGGCTTGATCGCGAAAACTAATCGTCGCGAACTAGTTTATCCCTGGTAACTCGCGAAATAAAGTCGTCGCGAATAAAAGTTGGTTTACAGTACTTCTCAAAGAATTTTGAAATGATCATCGCATCACTCTACCTCATATTCAAATAATTGAAATAATAATAGATTTCAAAGACTTTTTAAAGAAAAAAAATCTCTATAGATTAATTTTGTTTTAAAGCAATATGAGCTTCATGTTTGACATCGGGAAAAAATGTTGCAAATTTGTAGTTAACTATTTCAATGACAGAAAAATAGAACATTTATAAACTTCTATTGTTCATATATGCTGTGAAAAAACTTTTTATACGCTTTGATTGAAGCAAAATTGAATTATTGTCGTCCTGTACAATAATGATTTCTTATAAAATACTTTATATTTAGTTGTACAGAAATATTTCTTCTGAAACATTTTAAACTTTATCTTGGTTTAATTGATCATAAGGGTTTAGATTACATACAGATTAATCATAATATCACATTTTACCAGCAAAATAAAATTCTCAAATATTCAGCTCATATTGCTTTAACAAAATCAGAGATTTGACACTCATCGTTATGAATGACTTGTCCTCCAATATCCAATTTCCAATATCAGAGATTCATCATTTCCCCCAAAACATCTAAATGTAGATAAGTGTTTCTGGCTGGGTGGTTCTGATGCCGAGGGCAGGAGAAATTGGTCGTGGGTGACTTCACAAACATCATTTGAGTACACTAACTGGGGACCGGGAGAGCCGAATCAGGCCCTTCCCAGTCAGCATTCATATATTGGCCCAACGTTGCTAGAGTAACGGTCTGTTGGTTCAAGGTTGGTGTTGGTATAACATGATTGGGCCAACATTGGGCCAATGTTAGACATTATGCTCTTGGTGGCAATATCAGCATATGTCAGTTATTCGTTGTTGGGCCAATGTTGGCCCAATGTATCTTAATCTCACATAAGTTGTCGTGATAACATACATTGGTTTTACATTGTTGAGCCAACATTGGCCAAAAGTATGTAATTTTCACTGAAATTACTATCTTAAACATTGGGTTTGTATCGTTGGACTTACGTTGGCCCAATATTGAATGCTGAACATAATGAACATATGCAGGTGTACAACGATTGGGCCAGCGTTGGCAAGACAGCGTTGGCACAATGTTTCAAACTTAGCATAAAATGGTTGGTCTCGTGTAGCTGGACCATTATTGGCCCAATACAAATTTTTGTCAAAGATATACTGCAACAGCTGGGAAGAAAATTTTACTAAAAGGTTTATCATTTATGAGTTATGAATCAGTATACAACTATACATTAAATGTATCCTATAATAAGTTAATAACATTAATTTTGTTATCTGGCTTTATCTTTTCAGTGCTTTACCTATACATTTTTAGTCGGACCAACTTTGGCCCACTATGTCAAATGTGTACTGCATAAATCATGTAAATATGTGTTTATTAATTTATTGATTAAATGTTGTGGTACTAACGGTAAACAAAATTACATTTCCTTAACAGACACTAGTCAATCAGGTACATATCTCTATATTATTATGGCAAGATTTAAGGTTAACACAGCTGGTCCAACGTTGGCCCAACGTTTATATCAAGCAAGTGTTAAATACAATACCCAACGATTTTCTCTTTCTATCCCTGTATCATGCACACACATATATCATAATTTTGTGTAATTTTGATATTAAATAAATCTTCATGGGTTTCATTGGATATCATTAACGTATTATATATCATATTGGGGGGAAATACATATGCATATATATCTTGGCTATATGCACAAATTTATATTGTTGCAAATTAAAAAAAAATACTGTTTCCCTTGTGAAAGCTAAAAAGTAAAACTTCATACAAACGTATCAATTTAAGAATTTTAAAAGGAATTCTTGGATGTTGGTCGAGAACAATGTAGAAGACACATTAAGTGTAAAGCAAATGTAGCATTGCAGCTGTACGTGCTATTCTGCTCTTTGAAAGATGTCACTCCCAGGAGGGCAATAAATTAAGTTTTTGAGTTAAATAGAGGTCAGCTTTCCTCGCGCGCAAGATGTAGAGAACACAGACAAAGGACTGAATTTTGATTGAGGATAGACGCAGTTAAAGCAAAATGTGTCATTGTAAGTATTTCTGAATTTTTTTTGTGCATGAGTATTTTAAAAGGAAATTTTCTATCAATGATAGTAACATAGTGGAACAAATTTTGATCTACAATGTAGCAAATTCGATCTGTGCATGTATGCATATTCTTTTCATATTATATGTGACGCGCCAAGCAAAAACCTCGCTTATGTCTATTATGACGTAACGTCAAAAGACGCGTCTAAAGTCAACAAGGTAAATGCGACGTAAAAACGTCTCCTTGAGAGAAACTCTCCGCAATAGAACAGGGGGATGTTGTTTTATTTATACACTAAGACGGATCTTGGGTGTAATTTGATGTAGTTTATTTATTAAAAATTTATTCTCCGTCAAGTGGCTATGTGATATCTCCTTTTCACAATTAAGTGTGTATTTTTCAAAGATTTCCAGTGGTGGCTGAAAAATTCCTGTAAGGCCGTTTTTGAAATGAAGTTTGTTTGCCTTCTCCCTATTCGGGTTTAAAAATTACATTGGTAGGTAGGTCGAATTTTTTTTTGTCAGAAATTTTCAGTGTTGAACAAGATTGAAGGCATTAAAATTGTTAATAGGATGAGAAAATACCGGAATAAATTATTTGAAAATTTTTTTAAAAATTTTAATCTGTTCATTTCAAAAGGTCAAACAAACACGTTTTTAAAGATAGTTTTTTTTAGCTTGATGTCTAGCTATTTCATCGTAACACACATGCAATTTTGAAGGAGCATTAAACTAAGGTATTTTTAAAGTGACATGAATTACTTCTTATTCTCTTTTAATTATGGAATGAATTTAACCCAATGTAAACGGTGTACATGTAAACTGGTTTGGGACAGTTAACGATGCCTTTTATATAAATAAAACGTGACCTGTTATTGAGAAATATTTAAGTTTAGTTTTTTTAAAAAAAGTATTCTCTAAAGGTACGACACAGAGTATTTGATTTGGACACTTCTTCCGGAATTAGTTTTAGCTGTCGATTTAAAATGAATATTTTGAAGAAAGACATTTTGAGCTTCTCGATTTATTTTATTGTTGAACACCTTCTCATGTTGTACAAGAAATGTAGAAAAAATTCTCCCCCCTCCCTTTCTTCTGTGTCGCGTGTCTGCTTTATTTCTTTGGATACTTCGTGCTACATGTAATTTCGTCTTGAATTTACGGATGCTCGCATACATTGTAAGTTACAGTCCCACTGCCTAAGATATTTCATGATTGAGAATTAAACAGATTGAACGTATGTTTATCGACCTTTTCATAATTTGTTTGATGAGGTTATACACAATACACCGAATGTAAAAATGGCAAACATGATACATCACTAAAATTTTATAATTAATTCAAATTGTTACAAATTCATACAATTTGTTTGAACAGTTTTAAAACTATTTTGTACATGGTTTATCTACATGTACTTACGAAGATTCTGGAGTTCTGGATTCCCGAAAACAACATAATTTCGGTCATGTATTAAATCGCTGAATCAGGCTGTTGCATGTACATGTATAACGATTTCGGTGCTCATCACATTCCGCCCTTTTTAAAACATCAATGCAGTATGGGAGTATAAATTAAACGTTTTAGAGGTTAAAGACTTTCTTTTTAATGATTTATTTTAACTTTTTGTATTACATGTAATGATTATTTAACCTGAAGTTATTATTTCCCCGACAAAGACTTGACTACCAACATTTCAAGATTTAACACCTACCCTGGAAAATAATAATCTTGTTTCCCTCTGTTGTATCGCAATTAAATGAATATGAATATGCGTTTCAAATTATGAAAATTTGCTACAAATCACACGTTATTTATTAAATGTAAACATGTAACAAATTTTTAAAACGTTAATAAATTTTCCTGCAAAAATTGCTTTGAACATGTACATGTATTGGCAGTTTAATGCAAAATTAGTACGGTACAAATCTGCTCAAAACATTGGCATCGGAAGCAAATTGAAAGTGGGGGGGGGGAGGCAGGGGGGTATAGGTATAAGGAATTTTTAAACCTTCAAAAAGACCTGACAAACAATAAAAAAGGAAATATGCATTGGTTAAACACGAAAATCCAATTATGTGGAAGGGGGGGAAGTTCGAACTCCAAACCTTTTTTTTCCAAACACACCACTTTCCCCATTTGACGCCTATATTGCAACATGTCAATGGAAAGGGAAAGTGTGGGGGGGATGTAAGCCTACGCAGCAATGTCCAATGACTATATTAAGTATATCTTAATATAGAGGAAAAAAAGGGCTTATCCCCTCCTACCCCCTCCCCCGGGGTTCCGACGCTTATGCAAAATATATTGATCCGATGTAATTAATATGCCTATATTTGTTTGATATATATGGAAGTTGGCGTATGTAAATACATGCATCTGAATATATCATACTTAAGTCAATGATCAAATCGCTCTATATTCTATGATAAAGGATTTATCGAACATAAAAAATACATGTTGGTCGGCTTGAATATTGCGTGCTTGATCAACTAACCCATTCATACAGCTTCTCGTGTATCAAAAAAAGTATAAATTACAACAATTAAGTATTTAAAAAAAATAACAAAAGTTACAGCTTAAGATGTGTGCCTTGTTCTTGTTTAATTAAATCAGGTAATCAATTAAGCGTGAATGTCCATAGCTGAGACATGCCCCCCCCCCCCTCCCGTTTACGATGATCGAAGAATATTACATGTAAAAATGTTTTACCTGTTCTCTGACTTTCTGTTGCTATTTTTGACATGCGTATTTTAACCAATACTAAAATGTACCTAGCATTTAAAATGATTTAAATAAATCATAATGTGTGCATGTATTTGCTCAGGAAGGTAACAGTGCAGCCTAGTATAAGCCTTATATTTTATTCCTAAAATTGAAGTTGTGGAGTGTACGTGTCACTTGTGGGATTCATATGAAATTTATATTCTGGTATTGTGGTTTGTTATTCGGCTTATATACTATGATCGGTTCAAAATTAATTCACGATTAACTTCATACATATAAATTGCAGATTTGTTTTTTTAATTAACAAGATTTAAAAATACATATATTTTACTGGGTGGGGATGGATGTTACATTCTGATTCACTGAAAAGTATGCATGCAGACGCTTTTCTTTTTCGGATGTCGTTATGAAATCAGTCTTTCATTCACAATAAGAACTTGAAAGTTGTCAAATTTGTTTTCAATGCGTTTGTATAATTCAATAAATGCATGTTTAAATCAAATCAATGAAGATTAGGTGCATCAAATTTTAAAATGTTCAATCATTATTTCTTGGTAATTTTTAACATATGATTCATTTTTCCTGGCCTTCCGTTTCCTATTTTATATTGATGTTTAAATTATTGAAAAGAAATATATTTAGAAGAAAAGGATCAAACTCTACTACAAGAGACAAATACAATTTATTCTTGGGTGCAGAATATCTTTTCAATAAGCCAAGAAGTCTTCCGTATTAAAACATTCGAAACTAAAACATGCAAATAGTTAACTTGTGTTAAAAGAAATGATATTTTTCCTTTGGATATAAAAAAGAAAACTGTCGCACTCTTTAGAAAATTTCAGGTACTATGACAATACTTTCTATCTATTCGTAAATTGTATAGACTTTTAATGACCTGGGTGTGTGTGTGTGTGTGTGTGGAGTAAAGACTGTCCCGAACTTCTTTTTAAAAAAAAAATACTTTGATAGTGTAACAGAGAAAATTACATGCCTCTAATTGGGATCGAACCCGACGCCTCTCTGCTTTACCGAATAAGCTTAAGGGTTATCCCACTAGCCTAAGCTAGTAGGAAGACGTACGTGTGTCGTTTGTACTACCACAATAGGTCTTTTTTATCCAAATGTTGCAAAATTTCTTTTACTATTGCAGTGATGTAGATTTCTGCCATTTTTTTACTGTATTAAAACGCAATAAATTGGAAGATCTCCCAGGTGAAGTGAAGATTTTTTGATTTTGTCTTGAGTTTTTCCTTTGATCCCTTGACGATCATTTCGCCCCCCCCCCCCCCCCGTCATTCGTTTCTCAAAGATATACTTTAGAATGTTTATTTTCTAGTATTATGATGAAAATATCCTTGATTGTTGATACTTTGAAGGAAATCAAATCAAAAGTTTAATAATAATAAATATCATCAAATTATTATGAAGCTTTACGTCTTTTTACGATTTTACGTTAAAAAATTCATGCAGTTAACGCACGCGTACACTGTACGTCAAAGTTAATATTCCGTCTTTGTCATGCGATTTTTTATACATTTATATACAGAAATATATGTCATGTTATACATCAAAAGAGAGAGAAAGAAAAACTTTACAAGAATCAATAAAAAACTGAAAAAGTCAAAATTCTTCGATAAGGGAAGTTTTTGCTTGGCGCGTCACATATGTGATTTTTCGGTTAAATTTTTGTATGTGGGATAAATCTAAACCCTTGTCCTTTAAAATAGAAATGAGTAAAATATACACACTATATATAATAATTAACTCATTAAACAGTGTTTAAACGCGCAACGCTCCATTTTCGCACATGCATGGGGGAATGTGGGGAGGGGGCGATCCTTGTTGATAGAGACACATGCATATATGTATAATCTTTATAAGTGATTTATCATGTAAATCTATTTCCTTGTCTACAAGCTTGAATTATGGTGCTATAAATACTATAATATTAGTTCCCTTAGACCAGTATTCTGTACTTTCAATTAGGTCTCGGACAAAAAAGTCCTAAAAAATTGTGCAGTGATCTTGGGTCTTTCCGATACTAACCGGAAAAGTCCAAGAATGTGTGATTCTCATATTTCCGAAAGTAACCGGAAAAGTCCAAGAATGTGTGATTCTCATATACATTTATTAATTCTTATTTCTGTGTCTGATACATTTTCAATTTTGTAAATAATTTTGTAAATAATCATATGACATTAAACCGACCCATTATAAACAGTACGAATAAAAATAGTTGAAGTATTTATTCAATACCATTAAGCATTAATATCGCATGGTACTTTTTAGGAAGAAAACTGAGAACGATTAGAGGTGACAATACGAAACAAAGTGTACGGAGAATTATGAGTTCCATGATAGACATCAGTGTTGCAAAGGAAATGAACTGGCTAGGGAGGGATGATAATTAAGAGAGCGTTTTCTTTTCCTCTTTCTCATTGAAAGATGTGTTGCTGAGTGAGTGTTTTTTTTTACGTATCTTTAAAATATTATTTTATACTCCCAAGATATACTGATCTTGGTTTGTTTGTTTGTTTGTATGTGTGTGGATCGACAACTTACAAAATTCGGTGAAATTATTAAAATTGCCTTACAAAATAGATCTCTGTAGTGTGCAGTTTTCAGTTTAAAAAAAAACAATTTTTATCACATAACAAATAAAATCACAGTATCTTATTTTGACAGTAACTGTGAGAAAGAATGGATGTTGCAAAGATGCAAAAGACAAAGATATCGAAGATGTTGAAAAGGACTGCATGGTTACGATACTGTTGTGATATTGATGGGGGTAGGAAGGAGAAGAAACGGCAGCAGAATAGGAGGAGTCCAACCGATGAATGGCTTGAAATGACTTTGAATTTTTTGGTATTTGGTGAATTATCATTATTACCCTTTGACTTTAATTTAGTTTTTAATTTTAATTTTTGATTTAGTGTTTTTAGTTCAAGTAAATGATTTAATTAGTAAACCGTATCAAATTATTTTATTCTTGTTATTTCTCCCACTTATTGGAAATTATTTAAAAATATGAGTCATTGGTTGAGAACACTGGGTCAACGTAAAACAAACTCTGGGCGACGTAAAAAGACGCTGAGCAAAGGTGAAAATAACACCGGGCCAACATCAGAGAAAAAATGGGCCGATGTAAGCTAGAGGAACGCTGGGCCAATGTAAAAGAAACTCTAAGCCAACTTAAGAGACACATTGGGCCAATGTAAAAGACATACTGGGCCAACATAAGTCCAATATTTGTAGTTGAGTACGTAGGCCCAATATATATCCAAGGTTGGGCCAACATCCATGTAATCGGCGTCTAATGTTGGGCCAACGTAAAGCCAATACGTTGGCCCAACATGAGCCCGCTTTGCACTTAAACATTGAACCAACATTGGTATGCAACGTTGGGCCAACAAAATGAATATTGTTGGCGTTACATTTGGCCAACATATTGATGCTGACTGGGTTCATAGCGAACATTGCCTTGATCTTTTAAACCATGCCTATTATCATGATATTTACCACTGGAACGATGATTTTTGTACCAGAAGCTGTCATCTGATCTGTGAACAACCGTATGATACAATTATTTATTCTTTTCGTAGAATTAACAGTTTTGTAGCCAGACCATGTGTTATCTATTTCTTTTTTCGATTTGGCCAATCCATTAATATCAAACATATATAAAAATACCCAGTATTTCTTATCCCTAATAGAAAACAAGTGGCGAACTAGATCAGGCTCATTCTCAAAGTACACCAAATCCACGATTCTGGGCCAAGATTTTTTGTTTCACAGAAATGTATAAAATTTGATGGAATTAGACAGTTTATCTTTAGCTATAGTTATCTAACCATTCTAATGGATGTGGACAATCGCGACCTTGGTACTTCGTTATATTTTATGTATCATTTTTAAGCATTTAGTCAATAGATGCCTTTATCTTTCTTTTGTACTGGTAACATTCAAGGATCATTAGTCGGATGAAAGAGGCTGTACCTTTTATTTCTTTTTCATTCTAAATACATTGTCTAAGCTTATACTTCATGTAAAAATAAAATTACGGTATGTTTTTGAAATTTTCATTTGTTCTCGTTTTTTTTTTTAGGTTTTAAGTTTCAAGTCAAGATATTGTGTCAAAGCTTAAAATCAAAACCATCTGGAGATATATCTAATATTCTTTTAAGAACGTCAAAAGTTTTATCTTCCACTTCGACAATTGACGCTAAAAATATTTCTCTTTATTAATAAGAATACCCAATATTTCCATACTATTATAATAGTAGCAAGCTAGGTGCGTCACAGTCAGCATATATATCTGTAAATGTATTATATTTGGCGTGAACGATGTTTGGCGGACATTGAATTTTTAACAAGATATTGAAGAATTGTTTTATTAACATATTCTTCTATGTACTTATTTATAAGTATATGTACAAGGTATTTAGCGTGAACTCGAATTAGCAGAAGATTTTATCCACCAAAGGTGCTAAAAGATTACGAAGTAAATAAGTACATTAAAGAATGTGCAATTAAATTAATTCTCCACTAACTTGTTTAAAATTCAATTTCCGCTAACATTCCGCTTACATGCCAAATAAAAACATTTACAGCAATAGATACTGACTGTGACGCACTTTGCTACTTTAATAGTATGAACATATGGGGATATTCTTATTAATGAAGAGAAAAAATTATTTCGTTAAGTTAAAAAAAAATCCAGAAACAATACAAATATGTAAATATTTAGGGCACAAAAATGATCTTCAGGAAAATTCTGAGGAGAAAACATCCCTTGTTAACCAGAGACACATACCATGAGCAAATAAAACTTTTAAATTTATTTTTTTTTATTTTGCTTATAACTTACTAATTTGTATTAAATAGAAAATTGTTGCAATCTTCTTGAAAGCATTGTAATGTTACATAAGCAATGTTAAACTAAATCATTAATTTTCCAAATTTTACAGTTAACTGAATTCAGTTGTTGGTCCTTGTCATTATTTTTAAAACAGGTATCAAAAAGAGGAATATTCCGTATTCAATTAAATACATTGTTGTTTCCTCAATTTTCGTTGATCACAATTTTCGAGGATTTCGTTGTTAAGCAGATCCAAGAAATTTAATGTGCATTGAATTAAGAACACTATTATTCATTTGTGAAGAAATGTTATTTTGCACAAAATTACGTATCCTCGAAAATGTCTGTTTTACAAAATCCACAATAAATGATGGCAACGAAAATTGATGAAATCACAGTATACTACACTTTACCTAGAAAACGTAGATATATAGTCAGAGCATCGATCGAATATATAACATAATAACAAATACAATACAATAATGAATACAATACAATAATGAATACAATACAATAATGAATACAATGAATAACTCATTCAGTTACAGTCGACTTTAGGTAGGATTCTTCTCATATTTCTTGTACAGTGAATTTAAATTTATGACTTTTTCACCTAATCAAGAAGACAATATCACAAAGTGATGGTGTCAGTGAGGTTAAGTTTGACCGTTTTATATTAGAGATAGGGTCATGTCA
>NW_026929863.1:0-10889 GCF_032062105.1 Saccostrea cuccullata
CGGGGCTATTTGCATAAAAAACGTCATTTTTCGACCCCCTATTTGTTCGCCTTGGGCAAAATCAAAATTCCAAAACCTTACTGCACATATAAATGACACCACCAAGCATCTCCCTAAAGATGATTAGGCTGCTGAGTAAAATGTAAAAGGAGTTCAAGGAAGACGGGGCTTTTAGCATAAAAAACGTCATTTTTCGACCCCCATTTGATCCCCTGGGGCAAAATCAAAATTCCGAAGCCTTCCTGCACATCTATATGACACCCCCAACCATCTCCCAAAATATGATTAAGCTACTGTGAAAAATGTAGGAGGAGTTCAGGGAAGAAAAGTGTGACAGACGGACGGACGGACAGGCATGAGTAACAACAATATACCCGAACTTTCTTTAGAAAGTGCGGGTATAATCAAGAAAATCGGCTTGTCACCCCTCTCTGAGAGTTTATTCTTGCACTCTGGTGGATTACCGTAAAAGTTTAACTTCTGAGATAGATCACAATGGTGTCAGTAAGCGAGTACCATTTCGGAAAAGAACGTCACATGGTCAATATACTGATCAACACGACTCATGGCTATATTTTCGCCCGAAAAGTATTCCTAATCTGTTCTTGTAGAATCCTTTCAACCAATTTAAGTTACTTCACACATTTTTTTGCAATAAACATCACAGGATGCATCAAAATAACTTTGCAGCGTACAGCTAACCATTGAGGCTGCCATTTTTTTTAACTAGCGCCACCTTTGTAAACCTGTAGGAGATAACTCATTTGAAGAATCTTAACAAATTCTCGATTTTAAACACCTTGTATCTTTTCAATACTTCGTTTGCACAAAAATATTAAATTAAATTTTTATCAAGCCATCCATTTCACTTTAATTATGTATTAAGTTTTTGTACATCTTCTTGGGTTTTAAAGATATTCTTTCGTGAAATAGGTATTATTTGCACACTATCTGTACAAAATTACACCCCTCAAGTACTTTATCCCTTGGCTATATGAAAAAGAAAGAATTATAACAAAATCAACTGTTTATATTCATTTTAGACCCAAATGAATATATTAAACCCAATTTTATTGAATTCGAAGATTATCGATTAATCACCTTTTCTGTATGTCTTGTATGTATTTTTCACACGGAGTCGTACTTAAGACATTTTACAACTAATCTCCTTTCTGAAGAGGTATATTTTAAAATACTGTCAAAGTTTCAAATAACAGAGGAATTGTTTCAATATTATCAATATTATCTAAGTCTGCAAATAAATGAAAACATATTGCTTGTATTGAAGATGACATGGATGTTTAAATGATAGCACTTGTTTTATATAAACTAGAGAACGGCATTATGACATGGCTGCTTTTATGATATAACTGTTTTATATAAATTAGAGCACTCGCAACCTAACATTTCTAAGTGCCACGGATCCAAAAGAGGCCAGACGAGATTATAGGTCAGCCATACAGACAACCATGGAAAAAGAGAGAACACCAGAGGTGCAATTTGTAAACCTCCTGAAAGACTTGTTCACAGAAGCTTTGTTCAAGGAATGGAAAGACACATATAACTGGGAGTACATTTCTCTACTTTGGCAGTTTGAAGATCAGAAAAATAAAATGTGCGAAAACTTAGACGACAATGAAAAATATGTATTTAAATTGTCTTCAAAATTATTCAAACCATTTAAAGAAGATCAATCTAAAATGGTTTCTCTGAAGGACCGACTGAAAAAAATAGAAGAACTGGAAATGAATGAAAGTGATTGAGCATAGTTTTCAAATGGTCCTTTTTGAAAACATTTTTTACGATGTTAAAGAGAGTATGGATATCATCCGGCGCCACAGAAATGACTTGAAAGAGGTACGTTGTGTGGTAATGACTGGTAGCTTTTCTCAAATGAAATTGTTTCTGCATGAGGCTTGAAAAAGAGTGGTTTAAGGAATTAACCCAAGCAGTAACTGTTGTCATTCCTGTGCATATTGGTTCCACATATGCGATGGGCGCTGCATATTTTTTCAAAAAATATCCAAAATGGATATTTTATGACCTTATCAGTAAGTGACTGTCCTTAAAGATGCAAACACTTACTATGCACTGGTCCGTTTTTTAATTGTAAAGAAATATATCTTATAACGCTGTACCTAGATGCATTAAACACCAGTGATGTGTAAAATTTACAGATCAGTATACATTTAAGGATGTTGCCTTCTTCACGAAGACAGTTTATGTATACGTCTATAAAGCAACTGCCCGAAACAAGTTGAAAACTTTTGTATTGTCTCAATGAACTTTTCATATACTTCTCATTATCTTCGTATTTCATTGAATTTGTAAAGCTATGTTTGAATTATGATCTTGATTATGAATATGTAATTAAGTGGCGCAATATAATTGCCCTTTATCAACGTGATTGTAGTTGTGTACACAGACACGTAGCATCAGGGGGCTGAGCCCCCCCCCCCCCCCCGCCCAACATTTCCAAACATAACTTTTTGCTACAGAAAATCTTCACTGAAAGGCTGGTTTGCCCATCCACTTTTGGTTACAGTGAAGTGATATAAATAAAATGTAGTATTGCTTGAAGAAAATTTGGTGTTGAAAGAAGTTGGAATCCCCTGACCACCACCACCACTGGCACCACCAAATGGGATGTTCGATCTAGTTTTGGCACACACACACACCCGTCTCCTTAATATTTTTGTCAATTTTTTTCAGGTGATTTTTTTTTCTCTGGATTCACTTCATACAAAATTTAAAAACGATGCATCGTCACTTGTCCATTCAACCATTTCAGGGAAACGGCTATGTAATTTTGTAAAAGTAAAATTAATACTATTTATTTTTACATTATAAAAACCACCCAGAATAGCGTGAAAAAACGAAACCTCTTTATAAAACAAAAAAGAATAACTTGAAATATTTTTAGTTTAAACAAAATGCAGTTTTTCTTTTCTTATGCTACTCTAATCAAACTAATTGAGTGTCGTCCTCTCTTTCCGCTTCGTCTTGGTCAGCATGGAAATAATTCATTTTATCAAGGATGTTGTTTGATAGCTCTGTATATAAAGTTTTGAATTAGCAATTAGAATGATAGAAGGCACTGATTAAACAAAACAACAAAACCGAAAAACGACTATGAAAGGCATAAATTTTAGAACGATTTCTTTTTTTTTATTATGACTTACAAGTACGAGTATTTATTTCGGATCGTATACATGTACAATTCACTCTGAATTTATGGGATAACAAGTTGTTAACTAGACGTAAATCAATGTTACATACATGTACACTAAATGATATATTGTATTTGCAAACAATTAAGTTCACTACATACATAATCACCTCAGTATTAGTGAAATGTAAAATTATACCTAAATCTGTATGATTTACTTGAATTAATCAAAATGAGTAGACTTGAAGTAATATTTTACATATCATAAGCTTTTTTCTTTATAGTTTCTTGATTATTTTTTAATTTATTATTTATTCGTTTATTTGTGTAAATGCAAGACACTCCATTTGTGTTTTTACTCTAAGCAATTTTTATCCACTACTGATCTACAATGTTTGTATATGTATTGATCTTATTTTATTAGTTACGATTCTTGATGATTCTGGAAAAGAATATCACTGTCATCATAGAAATATATTTTTGGAATCTTCCTTATTATGTAAGAGACCAATCCGACATAAAATTAGATTTTAGAAGTGTTACCTGGCAATATCAAACAATTATTGATACATTTCCTTTATTGAATTGGAATTCACAACACATGGTAACAGGAATAATGTATATACATCTGTCATAGGAGGACAGGGTTGCTCTATACATATAAGTTTAAGTGCTAGTGTATGGGGATTGAGGTAGGGAAAGTTATTCAAAAATTAAAGGTTTTCTAAACATTGAACAGATTGTTAATCAGAATGTTCTTTCCCTTTATAAATAACGAGATATACAATATATTTACTTCTATAAAGTGAATCTTTAAAAAATATCTAATTTTTGCATATCTAATATATTAAGTTGCTTATCATTTACTATCGAAAAAACGACAGATCCCTTTTTTAGAACATCGATTTTGCTTATCCAATGAAAACGTACTTTACAAAGTTCCTGTTTTATATTCTTAAAGTGAAATTCATTTTTGAATTTACAAATGTAGATGATGCATGTGTCTGATTTCAATTAATATTGTATGCAGCCAACATTTAGGCCTACTTGCTGAATTGATGAAGATTGAAAGGGTATCGTTTTTGTCCGATTTTCATCCGACTATAAATTTTCAAAATATTCTCGACTATCGTTTGTCTTTTTCATACATATCGAAGCAGTTTGATGATCAAGACTTATTTCCATCGTTTACTTTATATATTTCCCAGGCGGCAATATTGATGGTTACTTCAATGTTTTCTTGTTTTGTTTGTTATAAGTTATTTCTTACGTTACTTTTTGCATTTAGTTAGTTCGAAATATTTGACGTTTCCCTGTTTTATTTACGATTTCGATATTTACGTCCCAGGAAGAAAACCTTTATTAATAAACAATAAGGTTTAAGAGTGTTTATGCTACCGGAATTATATTTATTTTAACCTATTTTGTACATTTACATGAGGACATTAGAATGCCATGTATTTCTTTTTCTTTTAAGTTATCGGTGACTTACAAGGACATGTAGCGCTTTGTTATAAAATGTGTGTGTTTTTATGAAATAAAATAATTAATCTAGTAATTTGCATCTAGTTTTTTAAAAAAAATGGGGCAGTTTGGGTATCATCTCAGACTCACACATGCTATCTTACCTTTACCCTGGACCAATAAGTTAAGTTAAGGTACATGTATTCCTTCGCCTTATAAGGTGTCATTTAAAGGAATCACTGCCTAGAAGCACGTTATGCATCTTCCCCATTTCCCACTATCGTTGATCTCGCTGGCATACATGTACTATACTAACTAGACAGTGATTCCTTTTATTACCATTTCATTGTAAAATAAAATTATAATTTTATATCTTAAAAAATGTAGACTAAAAGATTTAATTTTATTAATCCCCGCCCACTGACAAAAACCAAAACAGCCGCTTGGGATTTACATGCCTAATTATAGGACTGGTCTCCTTAGCTCCTGACTTATCGGTTTGCCTAATTTACTTTCCGGTAGAAATATCAAGAATTCAACTCCACTAAATTCCAAAGAATTATCATAGAGAAAACAAATAGAATTATATACCTCACTGCCTAATCCGAGCCTTCGAAGAAATACTTAAAACAAAAACGTGTACAAAGATATGCGGGGGAGGGAGGTGATTGGAGTACCAGATGTTTGAAACTTGAATAGCGATTGAGCCCATGACTTTGGGCCAACACTTGAAGGTGACAAAATGATTTCAAACGTTTTATTGCTTCAGTTACAAAGACAAAAATATTTTATCGTGACATATTTCAACGAAATTGTGCTAAAACTTCAAATATTATTTTTTAATGAAATGTACATGTAAATATTCATATGTTTGTGTGGTAAGAAATAAAGGAAGAAAGAATGCCAGTATAAACGGTTTTTTCAATGAAATTATGTTTGCAATATCTACAAATGAATTATTTTCCACAGGTAATATAGCGCATCAGAAATGATATCAGATATGAGAATCAGAAAAGATATACTATAACCAGTTGGATTTTGGTCATAAGTTGAATAAGTAATTCCTGGACTAAATCCGTTGTTGAATGTAAACGGGGAATTAAGAAGGAATGTTGGCGGGTATAACGAAGTAGTGGCGCTGTGGGGCCGTAGTAAAACGTAATAAAACGTAAACTTAGGGTAAAGGTGCCGTATTCCTTATGGTCTTCCAAAAACAAAAGTCCAAGAATTGGTAAATCAGGTTTCCGAGTTTATTAAAGAAGATGGTAAATAACAAAACAATAATTGACGTTCGACACTAGTTTAGTTAATTGATGGACAGGTGCGTTTCTTTGATAGAATTGAAATGAATGAGGTTATAAAGAAATTGTACAAATAAAGTTATTGATACAGGATTAACGAATCCCGAGGCATTAATATTAACACCTAACGAGTAACAGTTATTTTGACAGAGTCACAGAGTGTCAATTGGAATGTCTTAATCCTAATTCAAAGGGAATGAGATAAATAAGACACAATTTACTACAAATAAGCACATATTAAATCAGATAAACAATTTCACAGATAAACGTCCCAATTTAGTACAAAATATTGAAAAGTTATTTTGATTATAAAAATGTTAATTTTGCTCGGTGATAATACTATGCAAGGATAAATTACTCGTGTTTAATTTTTTGAGAGAACATGGTTCGCTTATAAGTACTTAATCTTGAATCAAGCAGAGAAATTCTTTTAAATCGAAATAAGCAGTGAATTTAAACAAAACTTGATTGCAGGAATGCTTAATATCCATTGAATTATTCTGCTAATTTTTAAAAGTATTGATGATTATCGCAATTTTTGCACACAGGTATTTATTGGAGCATGTAATATTGATTTTTTACATAAAAATCAAAGAATAATATGCAAAAAATTTAGTGTTGATTTTTTGTTTTACATACCTCTCCAACCCTCTGAGAAGAAAATTTCCTTTGATAATCCTGTACTCGGATGCTTGAAATTCACCAAAGATGATAATTAAAACACTTATTTTGGTTTATTTCTACATTACCACCCATTAGCATTGATTTCATGAGCGGATCCAGAGATTTCAAAGTGCCAACGACTCATCTTTGTACGTATACACATGTAATATGGTTTCAAAAAACATAAATAATTGAAAAATAAAAGATTTTTTTAAATATAAATACATGTATCATTTGAGTGAAAGCAATTATTCTTACTAATACATTTTTCAAACTTTTATTTTTTTTTAATTCATGTCATTCATGCATTTTTAAAGTCATTCTTTTATTGTAAAACTGTTTTCTATGATATATAACCCCTAATTTGCTATGCAAAACCGATGAGGGGTGTAAATGTCACATAATTTGGGTTTCAGTGTCATTGAGAGTTCAAGCGGCCCTGAGAAGCAATTTCAATGGAAATAAGAGAGAGAGAGAGAGAGAAGAGAGAGAGAGACGCACAACCTTTAAAAATCAATTTGATATAATCAGCTTTTTGTTTAACTTCAGCAACTATGCTACAGAATCAAGTTGATTTTAATTAAAATGAAATTATTTTGAAAATGCATAATGTTCTAACATGTAACATGAAATGGAGCGCGGAGGGTTGGGCGGCGGGGCGAACAAGTATACTAGTAGACATACACTGGGGTTACATCCCCTTCCCGTTTACTCTTGCCTTCCACCTGCTGACCAACAGACTAAGCTGTTAATGTGTTTAACAAAAGGGCGAGGGGGAACATTAGATTTCTCTGAAATGATCACTTACTCTGAGGATAAACAAATTTAAATTCCTCTTAATTTATAAATAGACTTGTATAAAGAGATGTGGCTTAAAATCTAAATTTGTTTGCGATTTCCTATTTATTAGCTCACCTGAGATGAAAACTCAAGTGAGATTTTATGATCACTTGTTGTCCATCTGTCTGTAAACTTTTTATATTTTCAACTTCTTCTTAATAACCACAGGTTAATTTTAACCAGTACTGATTCAAAGCATCTTTAGATAAATTGGTGTTTAAATTGTTACAATGAAGGACTAGACCCCTTTTCAATGGGAGATAATCAAGAAAAGACAAAAATAGGATGGGGTGATTGAAAAACCCTCTTCTCAACAACCATTCACTGGGCCAGAAAAGCTGAAACTTATGTGTAAGCATCCTCAAGTAGTATAGATTGTAAATTCTAAATTGTTCATATCATGACTCCCAGGTGTAGAAAGGCGCCACAATAGTGAATCAATTTTTTTTCATTGAAATATAAAGGAAAAATTGTTATCTTTAAAAATGTTCTCTCAAGAACCACCGGGCCAGAAAAGCTGAAACTTATGTGGAAGCATCCTTGGGCAGTGTAGATTCTAACTGTTCAAATCTTCACACACACACCCCCCGGGCGTAGGGCGGGGCAACAATAGAGATTACAACGGGGAAATCATGTTAAGAATAGCAGGGCCAAAGTTACTCAGATGGGCGTGGTGGCCCATGGGCCTCTTGTTTTGTTTGTTTTCTTTCAGTAAAAATATAATTTCCCTTATATATGAAAAAAAAATATGAATTGGGTCTTGTAAAGGCAGAGGATATCCAAGTTATAATTATCTTCAACATGTACATGATGTATTCTTTCAAACTTTTCACACGACCAGTACAGCTTCCTGAACTGAAGCTGGCCAGCTTAAATGACCTATCCTCTTAATTATTTAGAGCATTGTGCCAACAGAACAATGATTTCCAGAGACTCTGGGTTAGCTGACAAAATATTCCTGCATTGTGTTTTAATCTTATTGAGGATTGCGTACGTGTTAAATGCTTTAAATCAATCGATAACAATAGTTGATCCGTCTTTGAATTAACGACTGAATGAGGCGATGACGTACAGAATTTAGGGAATCTCCATCTCCTCGGTCTCAGCTGATTTTTGAATCTGACAGACTATTGACAAACATGAAGCCCTATTCCAACAGACATGTACAATGTACATGCATAGACCGACGCTGGGGGCGGAGGAGGGGGGGGGGAGAGCATATAACGGGTTTCATCCAAATCTTTTCATACCACCACATACAGTCATGAAAAAGAAGTAGAAGGGGGGGGGGGGGGTCTTTTAAATGTGTGTAAATATTTTTTTTATACATGGACCAGTATATACTCCTCTATAGTAGCCAAGCATTCTTTGAACTACATGCATGTTCTAATGACAGCTATTTCTTGGGTGTGTGATTTGTCTGGGCATTAACATTTGTGTATAATATTTTAAAGTTAATATAAAAAGTAAAACATGAAATAATGTATGAGTATATATAGCACAATATGCATTTTTTTTTTTTATAGATGTACATGTAAAATTGTTAATGTATACATTTTAAAATCAACTTGAGTGAGGTATTTATTCATTTATAACCTTGCTAATATTTATATTTCCGTTTTATGTAAGCCAACTGTAAATCAAAGTTTACTTTAATTATTATTGCATGTAGTCTAAGCCCCTGAATAAAAAACATTTTAAAAGCAGGAGACCATAAATACATGAATTTAAATGCAAAGCTGTATAATACTTAACCGAAATTGTGTAGATTTTGAAAATAAATGTGATGAAAACTTGACTGATTGCCAATCCCTGCTAACCAGACATCAACTTGGAACAGTGTGCCAAACTGATCTCCTTTTTTTGTATTTATGGTATTTATTAAAATTATGTCTGACATAAGTACTGATTGATTTGATTTTAAATACCTACACACCTTCTTGTTTTCCTCGTATTCTTATTTTATAAACCCTCATTGTATGTTGTATTAATCTGCTTTATCAAAACACATTAAGATTCTGTGATAGTTCTGTATCATCCAGTAAATACCCCCCCCCCCTCCCCTCCCCGGCAATATCTGTCAATACCCTAGTGTTGAATTAGTACATGTATAATAAACAAGACACATACACCTATTTTCTTAACTTAGCTGAGTATCTCTGCTATTGTAACGAGAACTTGTACTCAAATCTGTTTTAGAGACAATAATACAAGAAAACTTACAATATGGTATGAAATTGTAAATTTGTCTAGATTCAACTGCCTTAATTCATTATAAATGTTTATCTCAGTGTACATTCTCATCACCAAAGATTTATCCGTCTGAAGTTCAAGTGTGTCTCTTAGAGTACAAGGATGATTGAGTATCAAATTCTGCATAAAAAATTCCAATAAATTTACTTTGTAACCTTACGAAGTGTATATTTGATAATATTCTGATAATGTTCTCATAGGTAAAAACTCATCCTTAAGAGTCATTCTCTGTAAGGACCACAGATGGCGTTCAAACGAATATCACAGATTTTAATAAAACATATATGAAAAAATTATGAATGTGTATGAGATTAATTAGGTATATTTAAAATTTTGAGATGTGACCTATCCTCCAGGTTATGGCCCCCTAACACATTTTGTGGCTACCCCCATGTTTGAAAAGGTCAGTTTTCTTCTAATTTGACATAAAAAATCAAAATAAGTAATTCACTAGGGTTGGATTAAGTGCATTAAAGTGTGAAAATAAGGTGTGAAGAAAAGATAAAAAATTATTTAGCTTCATTACTAACTCCCCTTTTTATTTTAGAGAAATTTAATTTCCTCCTATTTTTAACCCTTAACCAATACGCTAAATAACCATACTTTCAGCAGGTTGGGGGGAAACGTAAATTCCGCTATAATAGTGGTATTTCACTATTATAGTGAAATTACGCTATATTTCCCGTCGTGGATACTCTCAATTTTATCCGATACCATGCAAGGCGTTTGAACCGCAAGTCATGGTGGGTGAACAAAAACTGTCATGCTTGCATGTTTTGAATTTTAATTAATTTTCTACCGTTGCGTTTAATAATGCGAGCACTCTTTTTTTTAACGGAAGTTGCATTTTTAACATAGCAACCGATGATTGCGGGGGTAATTAAGCCTGTTTGAATCTCACTTATTGCTCATTAATGTGCACAAGTTGACTCTTGTTGCGATTGTCAACTTAAACTGGAAAGGTTTTATGGAATTAAACAAGAAAAAGATTATTTCTGTCTGCATGGTTACGGGTATGGAGGCCCGTTATGGTAAACGGAAAGACCCATTATTATCGCAGCGGCTGATCTTTCTGTGCATGGTTGTGTTAGATAGTGAACATGGGAATTGAGAAGTAATTTTATAATTCAGAATTGAGAAGTTATTTTATAATTCAGCATAATACTTCTTCTTTGATAACATGTAGAAAATCATAAGTA
>NW_026929864.1:0-107500 GCF_032062105.1 Saccostrea cuccullata
AGATGGCGGGACATGACAGACAAAGCCTTTCGCTAAAAGGAGAAAGACAATAGGGCGGGTCCCTTGGTAACCACAACCCCCATCCCGTCCTTAAGAACCCTAGTGGTATCCTTCAAAAGAACCTACCAATTCTCCATTCAAACAAACGAATGGCAGAGGTCTTTAAAGGCAGAGATTTTTTACCGGGTGGTAAATTCCAGGTGAGGAAGGGGCTTATTTTGTACAGGTGTGAATGCCTTGGGGCTAACAGTCTACCTGTGGGGGGCTAACAGTCTACCTGTGGTCATCCGTCTACTAATCCCTATACACAGGAAGTGATTTAATACACAGTGAAATATCCAGATGCATTCAAACTAATCCAATTAATGAATTATTGAGTGTACAAAATTTTTCTGAGCTTTGTAAGTTAGGTAAATTTTCATTAGCTTGTAAGTTAAGAAATGAAAAGATATATTCATTCTTCGTTTGTCCAATCATTATATCAGTATATTTATTTACATGGTGTGTTGTATTTATATTATTTCATCATGTATATTATTAGTAACATTAAGTTTCTTGAACATTCCAGAGTGGTCAACATGTTCGGTCATTTTTTCTAGAACATTCTTGAACTTTATTCATGTCCAGAACTTTCCAGGAAAATCATGTACTTACAACTTCTAGAATATTCTAAATTTATATTACTATATAAATATCCTGTCAATTCGATGCATAGATATACTCTTGTCGTATGAGCACCACTGAGTTACAACTGGGATATATTTTCACTGGGACATTGTGTGCAGCAACGGACACTCTGATGTATGTATTTTTAGATTTTTGCTAAGTTTGTACTCAATGATTTGTATATTACTGTAAATAAATTATTGTTAAGTTTAAACTGTGTGATTGATCTTTGCTGGCATTTAGGGTTATTCTGACCCATAACAGAATTGGGGGCTCGTCCGGGATCAAGAATTTCTTGCACTTTTGCAGTTCATTGTCAGAATTTTGTTAATTAAATTGTTAAATTTGACTATAAGCCAGCAAAAATCAACATGGTATTTTCGGTCACAAACTTTCTTAGTTCGCCAAGTGTTCAGGTTTTTGATACGTTAAAAAAGGATGACTTGATCGCATTAGGTTTGCATTTTGGGTTAGATGTTAAATCCTCTCAGAGAAAGCAAGACATTAGAATTAAGGTTGCAAACAAACTAGTAGAAGAAAACATCTTTGAAAAATACGATCTTCCAGAATATACAGTTAAAACAGAGTTAGGCTCTTACAAAATGGCAGAATATCAGTTTCAATTAGAGTTAGAGAAAATGCGATTAGAAAGAGAAAAATTAGAAAGAGAAGAGCGAGAAAGAAACAGAGAAGGAGAAAGAGAAAGAGAAGAACGAGAGCGTGAACGGAAATTTGAATTAGACAAATTAGAAAGACAAGAGCACTTTGAGTTAGAGAAATTAAGATTACAGCAGAAACCAGAACCCTCATTTGTCAAGAATGAATTTGATGCAGCAAAAAATATTAGGTTAGTTCCGAAATTTCAAGAAAAATCTGTAGACAAGTATTTTCCCCAATTCGAGAAAGTCGCAGAAAATCTTAAATGGCCACAACATGTTTGGTCAACAATGTTACAAAGTGTACTGGTTGGCAAAGCAGCTGAGGTATACTCTGCACTAGGGGTAGCTAAAAGTTCAGACTATGAGAAGGTCAAAGCAGCA
The DNA here is from genome assembly GCF_032062105.1 of Saccostrea cuccullata. Lineage (NCBI taxonomy): Eukaryota > Metazoa > Mollusca > Bivalvia > Ostreida > Ostreidae > Saccostrea > Saccostrea cuccullata. Next base: position 1,707 of record NW_026929864.1, read on the forward strand.
ATATTAAAAGCATATGAATTAGTACCTGAAGCGTATAGACAAAAGTTCAGAAAGTATAGAAAGTTTGATAATCAAACATTTGTTGAATTTTCACGAGAGAAAGAAGATTTATTCGATCACTGGTTTAGATCTAAGAAACTTGATAAAACTTTTGCTAATTTGCGCCAAGTCATCCTGGTAGAAGAGTTTAAGGAATGTGTTACTCAAGATTTGAAAACACATCTAGAAGATAAGAATGTGAAAACTCTTGAAGAGGCAGCAGTCATATCTGATACTTATGCTCTGTCTCATAAAAAGAATTTTGTATCAAGATCTCAGACTAGCAGTAATTCTACCAATTCAGACACATATAAAAAGAGTGGTTCAGGGTCTCAGTCTTTCACAAGTTCCCAGTCTACATCACAAGGTGGTTCTAAGTCCGGTTCAGGACGTGTTGAAGGATCGTCTGGAATAGGGTCGCTTCCTACTTGTAGTTATTGTAAGAAAAAGGGTCATCTGATCAGGGAATGCTTTAAACTTAAGAGAAAAAATGATTTTGATAAAACTCAACCACATGCTTGTGTGGCAGTTAGAAGTGATAGAGAAGCCTTAGTTTCGATTTGTTCTGACACTCCTGATGTCCAGGGTTCACAGTCCAGTTCTATTGATTCTATGGAGGATTATAAGCCCTTTATGTCTCAGGGATTTGTTTCACTCGGTGACTCTAGCGAAATTAAGCCTATCCAGATTTTGAGAGATACTGGTGCTGCACAGACGTTATTGTTAGAGGGCGTGCTTCCTTTGTCTGAGCAGACTTCTACTGGTGGGTCAGTTTTATTACAGGGTGTGGAGCTAGGCGTCATTGATGTTCCCCTGCATAGAATTAGTTTGAAGTCAGATTTAGTTACTGGACCTGTTATCGTAGGTGTTCGACCTACTCTTCCCGTTCCGGGCATTTCTTTGTTGCTAGGCAACGATTTAGCTGGTGGAAAAGTTGTACCAGATCCTATAGTTTGTAAGAAAATCACTCCAGATGTCATGTGCGATGATGAAGATGATGACATTTATCCAGCCTGTGCTGTTACTAGAGCGATGGCCAGAAGACGAGAAATGGAGGCAGACCATACTCAAGCCTTTGACGAGACGAATTCCTCTGTTGATATTGATTTGAATGACACTTTCTTATCTGACCTTCATGGCACTCAAACAAGCATGGAACCACACAATATCAAGAAGCAAGAGAAGAAAGAACTGTTACCAAAATTTGGTGGTGAGGATGATGAGTTGCATTCACTAGTTAGCCAAGGCAAGGACATCCTCAGCCCAGAACGTTTACTCTCTGAACAACATAAAGACCCAGATATCATTCAACTTAGTAAGAGGGCACTTCCACCAGAAGAGGCTACTAAAGTTGGAGAATGCTTCTATATGAAAGATGGCATCCTTATGCGAAAATGGCGACCACCTGACGCTCCCCCAGATGAAGTGTGGCGTGTTGTTCACCAGATAGTGGTCCCAGCTGCTTATCGTCGAGATGTGATGAGTTTAGCTCACGATACACCTATGGCAGGTCATTTAGGTGTCAATAAGACTTATAATAGGATTTTGAGTCATTTTTATTGGCCTAAGCTAAGGAAGGATGTTTCTGAGTTTTGTAAGTCGTGTCATGTCTGTCAGATGGTAGGTAAACCGAATCAGAAGATACCATCCGCCCTCTCCAACCAATTCCAGCTTTTGAAGAACCGTTTAGTCGAGTGTTGGTGGATTGTGTAGGACCTTTGCCTAGGACCAGATCTGGGAACCAGTATTTACTTACCATTATGTGTACATCCACTCGATTCCCTGAAGCCATACCTCTTAGGAATATAAAGGCAAAGAGCATAGTTAAGGCCCTAACCAAGTTCTTCAGTTTTGTAGGAGCACCAAAGGCAATTCAGTCGGATCAAGGCTCAAATTTTATGTCGGGGTTGTTCCAGCAAGTCATGCATGAGTTGGGTATAAGGCAATATAGATCAACTGCTTATCATCCTGAGTCCCAGGGAGCGCTAGAAAGTTTTCATCAAACCCTAAAAACAATGCTGAAGACCTATTGTTACCAGTATGAGAAAGACTGGGATGAAGGGGTTCATCTTGTGCTATTTGCTGCACGAGAAGCAGTCCAGGAGTCTCTTGGATTCAGTCCTTTTGAATTGGTGTTCGGTCATACAGTTAGAGGTCCTTTGAAATTGTTAAAGGAAAAGTGGCTGACTGAGACTAGTGATCTTAATCTTTTAGATTATGTGTCTGATTTCAAAGAAAAACTTTACAATGCTTGTAAATTAGCACAAGAAAATTTGAAGAATTCTCAGATGAAAATGAAAATGTGGTATGACAAAGATGCCAGAAATAGGGTGTTTAAGCCAGGTGATAAGGTTCTTGTATTTTTACCTATTCCTGGTCATCCTTTACAGGCCAGATTTTATGGCCCTTATGAAATTCAAAGCAAGATCAGTGATGTAAACTATGTAGTTAAGACACCAGGTCGACGTAAAGAGAAACGGGTTTGTCACATTAACATGTTAAAAGAGTATTTTGAAAGGTGTGACCGAAATTCTGTAAAACCAGATTCCACTTTAGCCAACGCTAAGACTGTTCAAAATTGTATTGAAAGTGATACGAGTGTAGAAATGAATGAGAAAGATTGTAATCAGAGTGTTCGTTTGAAAAACTCAGAAGTTTTGGCTAATTTGGATGCCAAACTTGGACATTTGAACATTCACCAAAAAGAACAAGTTAAAAACTTGATGAATGAGTATCATCAAATCTTTTCGGATGTTCCAAAGAAAACTAATGCAGCTTGTCATGATATCATAGTGAGTGACGTTCTGCCTATCAAACAACATCCGTACCGTCTGAATCCAATAAAATTGCAGTACCTAAGAAGGGAAGTGCAGTACATGTTGGACAATGACATTGTTGAACCTAGTAAAAGTGATTGGAGCTCACCATGTATTCTTGTACCAAAACAGGACGGTTCGTACCGATTATGTACAGACTATAGAAAGGTAAATTCTGTTACCAAAACTGATTCATTTCCAATACCTAGAATCGATGACTGTATTGACCGCATTGGAAACGCCAAATTTGTCAGTAAATTTGACCTGTTGAAAGGCTACTGGCAAGTACCGTTAACAGAAAGAGCAAAAGAAATATCTGCTTTTGCTACACCAGATGGACTTTACCAGTATAAAGTAATGCCTTTTGGCATGAAAAACGCACCGGCTACATTCCAAAGGATGATTCACTCCCTCCTTCAAGACCTCGAGGGATGCGAGGCCTACATTGATGATGTCGTCATATACAGCGACACATGGGACGAACATCTCCGAATCATGCGTGCTTTATTTGACATTTTAGCTAAAGCAAACTTAACTGTGAACCTTGAGAAGAGCGAATTTTGTCATGCTTATGTAGAGTATTTAGGTCATAGAGTAGGTCAAGGTTATGTTACACCCATTATGGCTAAAGTGGAAGCTATTGCAAAGTTCCCGATTCCTACAAACAAGAAAGAGTTAATGAGGTTTTTGGGCATGGCTGGGTTTTACAGAAAATTTTGTCCAAATTTTTCCTCAGTTGTAAGTCCACTTACAAATCTTTCAAAAGAGGGTTAACTTTGAATGGACAAAGGACTGTGAAAAATCATTTCATAAAATCAAATCTGTCCTTATGAGCAACCCAGTTCTGTCAACTCCAGATTTTTCTAAGCAGTTCAAGCTTACTGTTGATGCTAGTGATGTTGGAATCGGGGCAGCTTTGTTTCAAGAACATAGTGATAAGGTAGATAGAGTTGTTTCTTATTTTTCAAAGAAACTTACAAAATGTCAACAAAAGTATTCCACCATTGAAAAGGAATGCCTTGCTTTGTTGTTAGCCTTACAGCATTTTGATGTTTATCTGAATGTTACTTTGCATCCAATTCTTGTATATACGGATCACAACCCCCTGACATTTTTGCATAAATTGTCAAACAAAAATCAAAGACTGACTAGATGAAGTTTGTTGTTACAAGAATACAACATAACTATTAAGCATATCAAAGGCAAAGACAATGTTATTGCAGATGCCTTGTCCAGAGTATCGTGAACATATATGATTTTGTATTAATGTACATATATTTCATTTTAACAATATAAGTTTTCATTGACATTCAAACTTTTTAAGGGGGGAGGTGTTGTGAGGTGTGTTGTATTTGTATTATTTCATCATGTATATTATTAGTAACATTAAGTTTCTTGAACATTCCAGAGTGGTCAACATGTTCGGTCATTTTTTCTAGAACATTCTTGAACTTTATTCATGTCCAGAACTTTCCAGGAAAATCATGTACTTACAACTTCTAGAATATTCTAGATTTATATTACTGTATAAATATCCTGTCAATTCGATGCATAGATATACTCTTGTCGTATGAGCACCATTGAGTTACAACTGGGATATATTTTCACTGGGACATTGTGTGCAGCAACGGACACTCTGATGTATGTATTTTTAGATTTTTGCTAAGTTTGTACTCAATGATTTGTATATTACTGTAAATAAATTATTGTTAAGTTTAAACTGTGTGATTGATCTTTGCTGGCATTTAGGGTTATTCTGACCCATAACATATGAGATTCATTTTTTTTTATATCTAATGTATAGATGCGCCATACCAAGTGACTTCATTATATAAACTAGGCGCTGCTTTTTCATGTATTGATACCATACCATACCAATCTGTTTTTTTCTCTTAATTATATTTGTAATAATATTGTGATAATACGTATGTAATTGTATTAAGCAATAAAGAATAATAAATAAAAAGATGTCAAACTTCACCTGTGTTGAAAAAAACTATTGAAAAAAAAACTTTTTACTACTGATTTTAAAATTGTCTCAATATGAAACATGCTAAAAAGATTGCTTGTAAATTCTTATCTGAATAAAAAAGGAAAATAAAAGCCATATGACCCATGATTAGAAATTTTATTTTAAAATTTAATTACTTCACACAGTGGTGTTCTGAACTTTATGAATAATTATTTCACACAAAGGTGTTCTGAACTTTATGAATAACATTTCCACTTTAGGTTTACCACTTAGCATATTAAAATTAATATCGAAATTTCATTTGAAAAAACATTTAATGTATTAAAGGTTAATTTAAAAAAAAACCCTGCATATTATATTATAATATAATACTAAAGGTATACTAGTATTAAATTCATATATTATCAATATTAATAAAAATTTTCATAGTAATACAGTTTCTGTATACCATGTTCAATAAATATCAAAGGATCAAAAGTTAATTAGAAGGTCACCACGAGTCCCAAACAAGGTGTAGAGGGTATACACAGGGACCTTTTAGTAAGTGTCAATCAAGTTCCAGCATCCAATGATGGATCATCATGCACTTGATTGACAGGGCCACCCAGACCTGGTATTTTTGAAGGCGGTGCTTAAGAACTCTTCCTTTAAGGAACCCCCCATTGGCTGCATACAGACGCCCAAGGAACCTAAAGGACATCATAGTAAGAACCAGGTTGGACAACCCATTACCTAACGGGGGCTTTAAAACTTGCTCTGACAGAAGATGTCTTCTTTGTAAGCACAGCACTGACACAGACAGTTTTAACAGCCCCGCAGCTACAAAATACAAGGGGATTTGTCCTGTCATACTGACAACTGCATTTATCTCATCAGTTGCAAAGTTTGCTCCAAACAGTACATTGGTGAAACAGGAGATCTCCGCAGGAGAATCAATAACCACCGTTCGACCATTGGGACCAAAAAACTCAATGAACCCGTTGGGGAACATTTCAACCTTGAGGGTCACAAATAGGAGGGCATGACAATAGTGGTTATTGACCATAACCGAAGATGGACAGACTCTCAGAGAAAAAGCAAAGAAAAGTTCTGGATGCACAGATTGAAGTCATTCCGCCTTAATGGTATTAATAAACTGAATGATTTCACCAGAATGAACGTAAACTAGACCCATTCCTGATGATACTAAACAAGATTATTCTCTCAATTTGGTGTAAACAGACCTTGAGAACCTGAGCCACAAAAGGTGTTCTTCTATTGAAACCCTGTTGCGTATATTTTAACAACAAATTCGAATAATTTGAGTGGAGAAATTGGAATATAATTTCATATTTATAAAAATAACCAAAGGTTAAGAACAGCAAAAATGGGTTCACGAAACAGAGTCAAAACTGGGTATTTTACTTATTTACACTATAAAATATCTATAGTCATCCTCTAATGAATGGCGCTGAGAGGAAATAAAATTTATTTCTTTTAATTTAGTCTTGTTATGTGACTTAACATGCTATAATATAATGTAATGCAACACTTCGTTTAAAAGATATCAAATAAATTTGATTAAAAAAAAGCAAAAAAACTTGACGTTGAAGAACGTCAAAGAGCAGCGAGTAACAATAAAATTCAGTTTTGCATTCGGGAAATCGATTAAAATTTAACATGTTGGATAAACCAGGAAGTACACGAAAATACGCAATGCGTTTGTATAAAATGGAAACTGCAATATTTGAGTGACGGAGACTTGAAATCGGGCGAAGGATGGTCTGCAAAAAACAGTTTATAGTTAAAAGTCTTGTCAAAAGAGCTATGAACGCTATGAGACGTGATGTGTGAATCACTGTTGATAAATTTGTGTCTCGTGTTATTGATACGTCTTTATGAATCGTAAAGACTATACAGTAAAAACTGTCTCATCCGACACCTGAATAATCCGACACACTGTGGATTACGATGTTAAATTTCTTTCCCATTATACTATTTTCCATGTTTTAACACTGTGCAATCCGACACACTGTCTATTCCTACACAAAATTTGTTTCCCATTGCATGTCGGATTAGACAGGTTTCATTTTATATGAAATCAAAAAACAGAGTAATTTTAAGAAATTATCTCGACGTTGTTCAACTATGGTTAACCGTGCTCCGTGCTTGCGAAACATATTACTTTGAAAATTGGTTAACATGAGATCTAAAGAATCAAATGGAATGAAACTCTACAATTAGACAAAATGTTTTTTCTACGAAAATGTGTTCATCCTTAATCTTGTAATACCATATCGCGGGTTATTTTAGCTGGATGCTAATTCGTGGCGTTTTGATGGTAGCCCGCTAAAATCTTAATCACTAAAATACTCAGTACTCTTCTTAGTGTTTATCTGCAAAGAGATGAAACCCTGTGTCTGCTAAAATAAATGCCAAAATCATTTACATTATTTTGAGCAAGCAAAACATCAAATTTTACCCCCGCCAAGGAAACCCGCTATACGGTAATACAATGACGATAAAAGAGACATTGTCTACGTATTTTTCGAATGACCCTACATATAAAAAAATGATAATAACTACAACTAAGCAGGAAACGGTGTTTTGAATCTAAGTATACTCAGAAAGGACATTGGTTGAGGGAATTCGCTTATACATGTGTAACATATATTTAGATGTAAGATAATGTTTTTCTGACCTTCTTATAGCTGCACAATTGCAGATGACGGATATGGAGATAACGAACAGTATCCAATATCAAGGTCCATTAAACAATACAAAATAGGAGCAAAGCAAACACGGACCTTCAAAACTTTAGAGGTGGGATCATGTTCCATGGAGGAGTGAGTATCCCCTGCCAACTGGTCACACCTGCCGTGTGATCTTTGTCATGATCAGGAAATAACGGAAAACTCCGTCGTCAATTCAATGTATAAATAATGGACTAACAATTAGTATGAAAAATGTCAGTCAGCATTTGACTCAATGTTAAATTGTATTTGCTGACAAGGTCATTGTATCGACCATACCACTTATGAAATGATTAACCAAGACTGCTGATATTCTTGATTCATCAACTTGTTTGTCAATAATTTACCTCGGTTTGGAAATTGTTCGTACGTAGAGCATGCTTTCGGGTATCGAATCAACTGAGATATATAAATTCCGTATGCAGGTGATAAAGGTATATCTCTGCGTAAATAAAGAAAGTTAAAGTCATTACGTTGATCATAGAGCTTGGTTGTTAGATTACCATCTTTTCCAAGTAAAATATTCAAGTATGAAACAGATAATATTTTTGTCTAAAGGTTAGTGTATGAAAATTTCTCCTTTTCTTCGTCTTTAAAAAAACTGTACAACATTGAATTTAGTCAAATTATCAAATTTTCAATCAATTTCAGACCATAAGAATTCTTTGAAGTGGTGAATGAATTCGTTAAATATTGACTTAAGTTTTAATTTACGGAAAATGAATATCATTTTCTAAACAAACTACAAACTTGTTAACTTTTTAAAGCATCGTTTCTAATTATATGGATAGTTTTGAACCAATAAATTTCATATTTGTAAAGTACATCGTCATTTTTGATTAATCAAAATTACCTTTAAAGTCTAAAAAGGAATAATGTTTTTATTGTTTGTAGACAAATATTTCATCAAAGAGGTTTTAAATTCTTTCAAAGAATGCATCAAAATTATTTTAGTTTACCTTATGCAATATGAATTATATACTGTAATAATTGTTTGTCGACAAACATTTGAAAAAAAAATCATATTTTCTTTCAAAGTCTAATGATAGCCTTGTAAACACACAAGAAAAATCTTTTTGTTCCACTGAAAAACAAACATACTAATTAATGTTGAAAACAATACTTCCTTTAGCTTTAAAACAGTCATTAAAAGCCATGTAAATATAATTAAAAAAAAGGAAATTATAGTGCTGCCAAATCTAAAAAAAGAGAGAAAATAAATGCATCTATTTAAATAAAGAGCAAAGAGTGTTTTCAAATACTTTCAGACTGGAGGTTGAATGTGCCATAGCCACAATTTTCAAAAAAAAATGTTTTTCAACTCGTGTTTTATACAAATTTTAGCTCTATTTGCGGTATTTAGAAAGAGTGAGTGTAATACTTTTGCATTTAAAGTTTCCAGAAACCCAACAACATCATGTCGGCAGTTCAGCAGTATTGAAAAAAACCTCTCTATGTTTTTATACTTGTCTGACAACACAGCAAAATGTATACATGTTCAGTCATAGCAATCGTTATAAACAGTGTATGTGCTGCAGTAATCTCCCCGGAAGTGAATTAGCTGAAGGAGATTGGAATACATTTTTGCCCCGTAAGTATTATCTTGAAAAGATGAAATTAAGCATTTGGAAAGTAAAACAATCTAACAACGTGCCTTTACAGTGAGATTCGTGTTATGTGTGATGCTTTTAATTTACTTGTAATTTAACAAATGAAATGTTTTAAAATTCTAAGAATTTGCTTTGCTACTAGTAGTCGATTTTTTTCCTGCAATGATTACGCATGTTAGTCCCTGCATTACCGAAGAAGGAAGTTCATAGTTGAATTTTATTACAGTAGGATTTTTTTTTTATAAAACGCTGGTAATTGTTTGCAAGTTATTGCTTTATGCTTATGCTTTATTCTTTTTATCTAAAAATGTGAGCGACCAAGTATACTCAAAATATTGTGTTGCTAAAGAACATTGAACGTGTACTTTCTCTATTTAAATTATGATATGTATTATTTTGAAACTATTTACAAGAAGTATTCATTGAGGTTGGTATAATTTTCCGAGTTGAAGATATTCAAATTCAGAATAAAGATAACGAGCAGTGATAGATTTCTTGAAAACAATGTACGTCTGTAAAGAAGGCATTAATATGGTTCTATTTAAATTCTAGAGGTAGACTCAGGTGCATAGGACAAAAAAAATATTCCTTGTTTACTGGTTATACCAACCTGTGAGCCCAATGTAATGATCAAATAGGCTGAACATTCCGTAGTCAAATTAGTTACAAGAACAGAACTTGTACAATTGATATGAAACTGGGTTTGAGTCCCACTGTGGAACGAGCGACGGTCCTTTGTTAATAGACTGTATAAATCGGGGTGCCATATGAGCAAAATTCTCGAGAGGGAAACAACATACTTTCGAAATGAAAATAATTAGATTTATTTATGTATTTTTTTGCAGTACCTTGTCCCTCCGGATATATCATTTTTCCTTTAACTTTTTATGAGATCTGTGTAAAATACGTACCAACACCAACCAGGTATGATGTTGCTGTGTCAAGATGTAGAGAAGATGGCGGAGATCTCATAAAAATCGAGTAAGAAAAAAATACAAAATTTTTAAAGATCATTTAGGTAAAAGTATAAAATCAAAAATATATTGTAGATGATATTTGAAAGGAGCTTATAAATGCTTTTAATTACTTTATTTTATCTATTTTTCTTATCACTATAAATACAATCCTAAACGGTTTATGTCTCTCAATGAAAGTGGGGGATATTTATTTCGGTCTGGTTGCCCGTCCCTCTGTCTGTGTGTCTAGCTTTTGTTCTGTCCATAGCGCTTTCATTTTAACGCGATATCTCGAGAAGGGTTTGAGATATTCAATGAAATTTTACAAAATAACTCCACTTAGCCCTCTATTGATGTTGAGAAAATCAAAGAAAACTACAATTAATTTTGAGGTAAAAAAAAATTCAAAGGTCAAAGTCATTAATTCGAAATTTTTGTTTGTTTCAACACTTTCGTTTCAGTGCAACATCTTTAGCCTTTGATCTTTTGCAATTATATTTTACACTCTATGGGGTAAGGAAAATCCCTATTTATTTCGAGGTCAAATGTTAAAGTCGTAATTTCATACTTTGTACGTGCACAACTTTCTTCAAGAAGCTTTTGAGGTTTTGATATTAAATTTTATGCAGTAATTCTAGCCCCTCTTAAAGTTAACCCCAAGTCAGCAAATACTCCTCCTTTTCCCTTAAGTGGATGATAGAGATACAGATTCTCTGAATGAGTTTTTTTTTTACTTGGATAAAATTTATTCAATTACTCTCATTATGTTTATTCTACTACATCAATATAAAGTTGACACTAAATTGTCAAGGTTGTATAATAAAATAAATAATGAAAGGAATAAATGAGATGTGTATGAACGTTTAAGCAATTGGATAAAAGACATATATTGATTCATTGAAAAATGTTAACTTAATATATCTCTGAGAAATGTTTAAAATCAATTTATGATTTTCATGCTTCAAAGTGCAATGCAATGTGCGGATTTTCTAAGCTTTCGAGCTTCATTAACAAATCACGAAAATTTTGTCAGGTGCATTTTTTTTTAGAATTTCTAACAAATGTTAAGAGGTCATTTATTTGATCAATTTCATAAATAGTAACAGTGGATTAAAAATATATTAATCGAAGTGTGATTAATTTTACTATATCTCTTTGGGCAAGTTTCATTCAAATCTTCTTTCGATATTCTGCGTCGCAAGTGTATGTTATTTTACTTTTAGGATCCTTTGCATCTTTGAATATTATCCAGGTATGGGTACAAGGAGTCGAGGAGAACAACCAATGGAAATTCCACGATGGAACCCCTATTCCAAACGTATGTCCTATTAGTGAAAGTAATGGCGCTAGTGAGATTCATCTAAGATCGCACAGTCAATATAACTTTGACTGCATAGACGACTCATCGTCCAACTCACATCATTATATGTGTGAAATTGTTCGTTTGTTTTGATAAGCCGAGTGGTATAAGCACAGGATGTTCTTCATTGTGATTATAAAGTTAAGTGTGTCAAATGTCGTTAAAGTGAATATTTCATATTGTTTCATTTTGATAATTTCAGTTTAAGACTTTAATTCTAACCTAGAAAATTGTTTTAATATAAAACAAAATTCTAATACGTTACATTTAGCATAATGTCGTTTAAAGATTTATGTTGGATAGTCACTTCACATCATATTCACCCTTTTCTCGTTGTACTTTCATGCTCCTCAGGTACATGAAGAACATTTTTCTGTGAATTTAAAATAAAATGTTCAACATCTACATGTATCTCAATTAGAGAGTAAGATTTTTTTTTTTAATAATTAACGCTTGTGACAAGTTCAAAATGCACTTAAGTTCTTCATAATATTATAATACGAGTCATCGCATTGGACATTTTGCTACATGTTTAATATTATAAGATACTTTTTTTCACTTTAAACAATGAATATGCATGTATAGTTTGCGAAGATTATGGGTTACTTGCAGGGCCAAATATTTTCCAGACAGACAATGTTTCGACGACAAACACCAAGTTTTCTATATATTTAGAATAAATATGTCAAGAGGCTAAAAGCAGTAGGTGTAATAAACATTGCCTTGTTTTTTATTCAAGGAAACAGGATGTTATTATAGAAAACAGCTAATCGTAAACACAATTGTTCTCTCATTAATTTTATCAAATTTTTATCATAAGCTACTATGCGAGCTCTAAAGACCTAAAAATAAACAAAGATTCTGGCCACAATAGGTTGACCTTTCAACCTGAACGATTCCCAGAATATGCGATTCATTAGAATGCGGTTGTTTACTTGTTTATCGGAAGATGTATTTAGTTAGGAGGAAGAAGCAACCAATAGACTGGAGTGACCAGAGTTCAGGTATTTGGATAAATTTAGCTACGGAAAACAATATTTAAAGATTATGCAAAAAATTGAAAATTATTTTAAAAGTGCATTAGAAGTTCAAAACGTACTCAAGGTCAAAGTAACAGTAATTAAAATTCAAATTTAAAATTTAAAGTAATTATTGCAAATTTTGAAGGAGTTACAAATATGGAGATGTTAATCTAAAAACGTAAAACCTAGTATGGAATGAACGTCCGGGATAGACAGGATTTCAGTTGAAAGCTGAATCTTGACTGTCTTGGTTGCATTTCATACAGGTGAGATAATTTTCTAGACTTGCACGGTTTTTGCTAAAATATTAAAATTTTCACATGGCTTAATTTATTTACAAGTTAGAATTTTTTTATATTTGAACTAATAATGTTTACTAGTATATTGTAAGAAATTATTTATTGTAATCATAACGATTACAGTTAGATTGTTTAATTTGATAAAAAGTGGAAAGCTGGATTTTGTCTCTTTCTGGTTGCATTTATACAGGTTGGGTAATTAACATCGCCACTCCCCATAATCTGTAATGCGCTGGACGTGCAGAAAGAGAATAAATAAATCCGTGGGAGATAAGATGCAAACTGGGACATTTAGAATCTGATGAACTTTGTCTGGTCAGGACCAGGGAATCGGAGGAAGGTTTTTCCCTGGCCCTTAAAACCTCTCACATGCGGAAAAGCGAAGAACGATCCCGGAAGTTTACAACCAGATCCAGTAACCAGACAAAATTATAAAAAAGTCAAAAATAATTCACAAAACAAACAAAATCCCAAAAAGGAACATTAAATTTTTATGAAATTACTATCAAATATTTAAAAAATAACAAAATATAAATATCAATGAAAGGAAATGAATTGGTCCGGAAGCAAAAATAATTATCCTTGGGAATCCAATTAATGGACGTTAAGCAAGCCATTGTCAATATCAATATCCATGCTCGTCAAGTCCTTGATCATTCATATACTCTCTCCTTCTACCTTCGCCAACGCATCCCAATGAAATGTGTATTATGCATTAAAATGAATCGAAAAACATAAAAAAATCAAAAATTTTATTACTTATAGTTTAATCTCGGACAATGTCAGTATGTAGTAATACTCTGCTATCACCTACATATTGCGTTAATTTGTTTCCAAATTGAGCTTTCAGAGACATGTTGGACGGAGATTCATTATTTATACAATGTTTGCAATTCAGTTTCATTTTAATGTTTAATTTGGTTACATTTTCAAATTTAATGATGCAATGGTGAATCAATCTTGAAATTACTGAAAAATCACATATATAATCGTTGGTTAAATTTTAAGAAAGTGCAAACACATGTAAATTCCATACAAAGACGTTTGCATTTTTCCAATTTTTCCCCAAAGCATAGAACTATTTCGATTATACATTGTATTATTGTATGTGTATACAGCAAATGTCGATGAAGGCAAAACATTTTCCCTAGTTATAAAACTTTGTACTATTTAGAAGATTCCCTAATATTAAATGCGTTATAAAGTGAAATTTGGAGATTACGAAGGGTAATGAAGCTCAAAAGCAATATGAATTCCTGTCAATGTAGATTTGCTTTCAGTGGAATCAATGGATTAAAAGGCCGGCTTATTTAACAAGTTTGTTGATTAGGCAACCATTTTTAAAACACAAACAATGCCGTTTGTGAGATGTTTGGGAATTATTTTTTGAAACTTCTTGAGAAAGAGATCATTATGAAAAAGGCCAAAGTTTCGTTTTAAAAAAAAATGTTATGAGTGAGGAGTCGATGTTCCACAAATTTTTATTTTGATTTCTTGTACATAGAAGATCAACTTTCCTATGACACAAAGATGCAGACTCATTAAACAAAATACCAGAACAATATACAAAGTCAACTATGTTTATACGCGTTTAACACAGAATGCCTAAAACATGCACATACGAACAAAAACATTTATAAATCAGGACACTCACTTGACATATTTTTGTCGCTTCCGGATTCTAAACTTCTTTTTAAAATTACACTTCCAACACATATTTGTTTTCATTAACTATGCAGTCAGAGAAGGCATCAATTCAAAGTCAACCTGTGTGCAGTTTAACAATTTTTCAACGACTTTCGGGTGTTTGAACAAGTGTCTTGTGTCACAAGAGTCAATTTACATGTTTAGCCATAACAAAATCTTTAAAACTTTGTATGTGCTGCAGCGATTTTTCCAAAGAAAAACTTGGTTTCATTTCACTTTTGGAATTCAAACTTATACTTTCAGTTCACTTTTTAAAGCTGAAAATTTTCAAAATCCATTTTCAGTATTTAAAAGTTTAACATTGCAGACAAAGCGGCTACCATTCGTATATAGGATTCTAATTTAAATGGAATTTATTAAGTATAAGCTACAAGTTTGGGCATTTCACACGATAGAATTAGTAAAACATTGTAAGATAAATTAAACGTCAATACCTGGCAAGTAAGTTTAAAACTTTGTTTAATAAAAGTTTTCACATCTTTTTCCTCTAGAAAGGAAATCGTTCCTTGAAAGGTTATTTGTTTCTCAAATAGTAATTTAGATATCTTTTATGAAACCTCCCAGCCTATATTAGAAGCGTTATATTTATTATCTGAAACCTTACTGTACTTTTTCTTTGATGTGTAATAAAATTTAAATGATATTGTAAGCTTCTTTCTTTGGAAATTTACTACTTTTCTTTTCTCAGCACAATTTTTTTTTTATAAATCCAATAATGAACAAGAGAAGTATATCATTGTTTTTTTAATCTTGCTAATTTCTTTCACAAAAAAACTTCTGTTTTAGTAGGGTTACAGACACTGGGTTACGAAATGCCGATAGAAGACTATCGTATATAACATACAGATCCTGTCGAATTTCTTGCAGAAATTATATTTTTTTTTCCCCTAGCTTGGCTCTCTTAGTGAAAATAAATAATATTTTTCCGAATCTATGTCATGTCCGAAAATGCAATGTCAAGGTCATCAATCCAATCGTGAACAGAAATGTCATTTCTTGATTTTGTCGTGCAGAAAATATCTTTTTTCCTTGGTTCTGGGATAAAAGACTGTTTCTCAATAATAGTTTGTGAATGAAAGTTAATTTACGCTTTTTGTAGTTCCATTTCCTGTTCACGAACACAGTGTTGCAATTCTGCATTTCTCATGATTTAGACAATGATAAATGTAGCAATGATTTGAACAGTACTCACAGTTTAATTCTCTACATCAATAATAATATTGGTCCTCTTACAAACGCACATGAAAAGTACTCACTATCAAATGTCTTTGTCACTATAATAGCGTCGAACATTTCAATGGCTTTTATCGCGGAATATAACTTCGAATGAAATAAACCGACCTGTATTGTTTGCTTTCAATTTAAATTAGCAGATGATATTTAATTTTTTCTCGCAGCGCAATGATGAAACCAAAAACTGAACGAAATTATGAAAATTCAAATGGCAGTACCCATTTATTTATTGAGGTATAAAGGAAAAGACATTGACTCATAACAAATTTAAAGAATACATAGACAAGATACAATTTACATGTAGTTTCATAAACATAAACTATAAGTTACCGTTTATGCAGCATACATAAAGAAGATAGAAAAAATGTTCTGTAGCAAAAATGAACTTTTAACTTATATATTTCTTAATATATGTTTCTTTATGTCTTGAATATTTCTTTATAACGCGGCTAAGATAAGGCTGTCTGTAAAATATCCAACTGTTCAAACTAAACTACCTAGATATGACGTCAAGTCATTGCATACTTGAGCTTACATGACGGGGAAAGTGTCATAATTTTTACACATGGCATGTAGATATTTTTTTCCGGGGGGGGGGGTTGTTGTTGTTTAATTCAAGTGCTGGGATTGTTTTTATACCCCATATTTGAAATATAGATATCCCTTTTCCTTTTGCTTGTCCAATATGCACATATTCAAACAAAAACGGAAAAAATAATCTATGAAACGCTCCCCTCACACGTTCGTAAACAGAGTTTGAATTTATCAATCGTGTTAATATTTGACTGGCACAAATGAAAGACAAGGATAAATTGAAGATATTCTGCGTGAATCTAAAAGAGAAGAGACACATGGCGGAGGCCCAAAGACAACTCTCAGAGGGACGTTTCTATAAGAAACTGGAATCTGACCCTACTAAATAATTCTCCTCCGCCTTTACCAAAACTCTTGACGACATGTTTGAGAAAAATGAGATTGGTATCAACGTCTATGAAACGCTAAATCCTATTGACTGTAGACCAGGACAATTCTATCTGCTTTCTAAGATACACAAAGAAGGCATGCCAGGTCGCCCCATAGTTAGCGCAATTGGACACCCCAAGGAAAAAAATTTCTGAATTCATTGATTTGCGTAGAGAATTTGCTATCCTATCTCAAGGACACCACGGAATACATTAACAAGACGCCATCTACTGGCCTCCCAGATCATACCCTCCTCGTGACTATGGACGTCACATCTTTATACACCAATATATCGTACGATGAAGGTATCGAAGCCTGTAGAGAAGTCTGGGATAGTAGATCCATACAAATTCCTTCTACCGAGTCCCTTGCCAAACTCCTTGAACATGTTCTCAGGTTCAACAATTTCATGTTGAATGGAGAGCATTATCTGCAGGTTAATGGCACTGCTATGGGTATGAAAATGGCACCGTCTTATGCCAATGTCTTCATGGGCAGACTAGAACGCAATTTGTTACTTCAAGCACCATTTAGGCCCAATAGCTGGTTGCGTTTCATTGATGATATAGAGATAAAGTGGCTGGAATGTCGCGAAAGCCTCGAGGCTTTCATTACGTTTGCCAACACCTTTCATTAGTCTATCAAATTTACAGTAGACGTATCCAATTCGAAAAACGTATTCCTAGATACTACATCTACCCTGATTGATGGTGAAATCGAATCCAGTCTCCACAACAAACCCACAGACTCCCACCTATATATTATGCCCACTAGCTGTCATCCCCCACACACTTTTAAGGGTGTGCCTAAGGGTTTAGCCACCAGAATTCGACGCATCTGTTCGTCCTCTGACTTATATCAGGAGCAAAGTGGTCTTCTTAAGTCCCACTTATGCAAAAGAAGCTACAATGCCCCCACCGTACAAACAACTATTGATGAGATGGCGGTACATGACAGACAAAGCCTATTACGCTATAAGGAGAAAGACAATAGCGGTAGGGTCCCTCTGGTAACCACATACCATCCCGTCCTTAAGAACCTTAGTGGTATCCTTCAAAAGAAGCTTCCAATTGTCCATTCAAACAAACGAATGGCAGAGGTCTTTAAGGAACCCCCATTGGCTGCATACTGACGCCCAAGGAACTTTAAGGGCATGGTAGTAAGAACCAGATTGGACAACCCATTACCTTACGGTGGTTTAAAACTTGCTCTGACAGAAGATGTCTTCTTTGTAAGCACAGCACTGACACAGACAGTTTAAACAGCCCCGCAGCTACAAAATACAAGGGGATTCACAGGATGAAAATCCACCATTCAGTCGACTGAATGGTGGCATAATGGCCACTGAATGGTCACTGAAAGGTCACTGAAAAGACCCTTTCCCGTGACCTTTCCTTGATCATTCAGTTACCATTCAGTCGACTGAATGGCACATACATTTCAGTGACCTTCCCGTGATCATTCAGTTGAATCTTTTTATTGAATAATCGGCTTATTTTTTTTACCTAAAATTTTTATTTCACTTTTTCCTGGTATAATAGCATTAAATGTATCTAATTCCGAATAAAAAAAATGAAAAAAAAAATTAATACAAGAAAAAAAAATTGCTCCCATGCCCAGAATCGAACCCTGGTCTCCTGCGTAGGTGTCCGCGACTTTAGCAATTAAGCTACGACTTCTCTTTAAAAAATGAGGATTTAAAATTAATTAATTGATAGAAATCGATGGAACAATCAGTTCACCTGTTGTATCGAGGAACTGCGATGTGTATATATCTTGTATATCTTTTGTATATTCTGTGTTAGTTGCGCGGATTTTGGGGACAGACTAATTAATTACACATCTCCTATCGGGATGATGACAATTATCAGAGACGGGCACCTGTTCCTGTGTCAAAGATTTAATATCGTTGTAAATTCTCTATCTAGAAACTTAGTAGAATGATTTTATAAAAGCAATATCATTTAGAAAGCTAAAATCTCCTATATATTTTTTCTACAAGAGGCATGTATAAACGATTTATTTATTCTTGTAATTAAAAATGAATTTAAAATAATGTCTTTCAAAAACTAAATATCCTGCAGTTTTGACAATGACATAAGTAAGAAACAAAAGTGATCAGTAATACTTGCAATCTTCCAGAAATGGTTTAAATAATATTAATTCTGTCTCATCAATCAAAACTATATATTTCCATGAAAAAATACACGTATAAGCACTATAGAATGTTATGCATTTATTTAAATTTTGAATTGATTATCGGATCATCATTTTTTATCACTAGTCTTGAAGAATTTTTGTTTTCTAAATGTAACTAGAAAATTAAAAATCATTTTGAATAAGTCTCACATATTTTATAAAATTATAATAATTACTTAGACATATTTTAAGGTACCCGTATTTGATCACGATAAGTAAAATAAAAACACACAATTATGGTTGAATAATAAATCTTTACTCAAAATATTGCTTCCTTGTTAAGGAAAAATATCTGATCATAAAATAATATGCTACTGAAAAAATTGCTAATTTGAGACTTAAATATCACTGAAAGGTGGCGGAAAGGTCAATGAAAGTCGACGGAATGGTCACTGAAAGTTGATGGAAAGGTCACTGAAAGTTGATGGAAAGGCCACTGAAAGTTGACGGAAATGTGTCCGCTGAATGGTGACTGAAAGGTATCTGAAATGTGACTGAAAGGCAACTGAAAGGTCACTGAAATGTATGTGCCATTCAGTGGCTGAATGGCCACTGAAAAGTTACTGAAAGCCACCTTTCAGTTTTAACTGAAAGGTCTTGATTCTTCCTGTGATTTGTCCTGTCATACTGACAACTGCATTTATCTCATCAGTTGCAAAGTTTGCTCCAAACAGTACATTGGTGAAACAGGAGATCTCCGCAGGAGAATCAATAACCACTGTTCGACCATTGTGACCAAAAAACTCAATGAACCCGTTGGGGAATATTTCAACCTTGAGGGTCACAAATAGGAGGGCATGACAATAGTGGTTATTGACCATAACCAAAGATGGACAGACGCTCAGAGAAAAAGCAAAGAAAAGTTCTGGATGCACAGATTAAAGTCATTCCGCCTCAATGGTATTAATAAACTGAATGACTTCACCAGAATGAACGTAAACTAGACCCATTCCTGATGATACTAAACAAGATTGTTCTCTCAATTTGGTGTAAACAGACCTTGCGAACCTGAGCCACAAAAGTTGTTCTTCTATTGAAACCATGTTGCATATATTTTAATTCGAATAATTTGAGTGGAAAAATTGGAATATAACTTATTTATAAAAATAATCAAAGATTAAGAACAGCAAAAATGGGTTCACGGAGCAGAGTCAAAACTGGGTATTTTACTTATTTACACTATAAAATATCTATAGTCATCCTCTAATGAATGGCGCTGAGAGGAAATAAAATTTATTTGTTTTAATTTAGTCTTGTTGTATGACTTAACATGCTATAATATAATGTAATGCAACACTTCGTTTAAAAGATATCAAATAAACTTGATTAAAAAAAAGCAAAAAAATCTTGACGTCAAAGAGCAGCGGGTAACAATAAAATTCTGTTTTGCATCCGAGAAATCGATAAAACTTTAACATGTTGGATAAACCAGGAAGCACATGAAAATACGCAATGCGTTTGTATAAAATGGAAACTGCAGTATTTGAGTGACGGAGACTTGAAATCGGACGAAGGATGGTCTGCAAGAAACAGTTTATAGTTAAAAGTCTTGTCAAAAGAGCTATGAACGCTATGAGACGTGATGTGTGAATCACTGTTGAGAAATTTGTGTCTCGTGTTATGGATACGTTTTTATGAATCGAAAAGACTATACAGTAAAAACTGTCTTATCCGACACCTGAATAATCCGACACACTGTGGATTACGACGTTAAATTTCTTTCCCATTATACTATTTTCCATGTTTTAACACTATGCAATCCGACACACTGTCTATTCCTACACAAAATTTGTTTCCCAGTGCATGTCGGATTAGACAGGTTTCATTTTAAATGAAATCAAAAAGCAGAGTAATTTTAAGAAATTATCTCGACGTTGTTCAACAATGGTTTACCGTGCTCCGTGCTTGCGAAACATATTACTTTGAAAATTGGCTAACATGAGATCTAAAGGCGCAAATGGAATGAAACTTTACAATTGGACAAAATGTTTTTATCTACGAAAATGTTTTCATCCTTAATTTTGTAATACCATACAGTGGGTTATCTTAGCTGGATGCTAATTCGTGGCGTTTTGATGGTAGCCCACTAAAATCTTAATCGCTAAGATACTCAGTACTCTTCTTAGTGTTTATCTGCAAAGAGATGGCACCCTGTGTCTGCTAAAATAAATGCCAAAATCATTTACATTATTTTGAGCAAGCAAAACATCAAATTTTACCCCCGCCAAGGAAACCCGCTATACGGTAATACAATGACGATAAAAGAGACATTGTCTACGTATTTTTCGAATGACCCTACATATAAAAAAAATAATAACTACAACTAAGCAGGAAACGGTGTTTGGACTCTAAGTATACTCAGAAAGGACATTGTTTAAAGAATTTGCTTATACATATGTGACATATATTTAGATGTAAGATAATGTTTTTCTGACCTTCTTATAGCTGCACAATTGCAGATGAAGGATATGGAGATAACGAACAGTATCCAATATCAAGGTCCATAAAACAATACAAAATAGGAGCAAAGCAAACACGGACCTTCAAAACTTTAGGGGTGGGATCATGTTCCATGGAGGAGTGAGTATCTCTGCCGACTGGTCACACCTGCCGTGTGATCTTTGTCATGATCAGGAAATAACGGAAAACTCCGTCGTCAATTCAATGTATAAATGATGGACTAACAATTAGTATGAAAAATGTCAGTCAGCATTTGACCCAATGCTAAATTTTATTTGCTTACAAAGTCATTGTATCGACCATACCACTTAAGGAATGATTAACCAAGACTGCTGATATTCTTGATTCATCAACTTGTTTGTCAATAAATTACCTCGGTTTGGAAATTGTTCTTACGTAGAGCATGCTTTCGCGTATCGAATCAACTGAGATATATAAATTCCGTAGGCAGGTGATAAAGGTATATTTCTGCGTAAATAAAGAAAGTTAAAGTCATTACGTTTATCATTGAGTTTGGTTGTTAGATTACCATCTTTTCCAAGTAAAATATTCAAGTATGAAACAGATAATATTTTTGTCTGCAGGTTAATGTATGAAAATTTCTCCTTTTCTTCGTCTTAAAAAAACTGTACAACATTGAATTTAGTCAAATTATCAAATTTTCAAACAATTTCAGACCATAAGAATTCTTTGAAGTGGTGAATGAATTCGTTATCTATTGACTTAAGTTTTAATTTACGGAAAATGAATATCATTTTCTAAACAAACTACAAACTTGTTAACTTTTTAAAGCATCGTTTCTAATTATATGGATAGTTTTGAGCCAATAAATTTCATATTTGTAAAGTACATCGTCATTTTTGATTAATCAAAATTACCTTTAAAATATAAAAAGGAATAATGTTTTTATTGTTTGTAGACAAATATTTCATCAAAGAGGTTTTAAATTCTTTCAAAGAAGGCATCAAAACTATTTTAGTTTACCTTATACAATATGAATTACATACTGTAATAATTGTTTGTCGACAAACATTTGAAAAAAAATCGTATTTTCTTTCAAAGTCTAATGATAGCCTTGTAAACACACAAGAAAAAATCTTTTTGTTCAACTGAAAAGCAAACATACTAACTAATGTTGAAAAGCAAAATTTCCTTTAGCTTTAAAACAGTCATTAAAAGCCATGTAAATATAATTAAAAAAAGGAAATTATAGTGCTGCCAAATTTAAAAAAAGAGAGAAAATAAATGCATCTATTTAAATAAAGAGCAAAGAGTGTTTTCAAATACTTTCAGACTGGAGGTTGAATGTGCCATAGCCACAATTTTTCAAAAAAAAATGTTTTTCAACTCGTGTTTTATACAAATTTTAGCTCTATTTGCGGTATTTAGAAAGAGTGAGTGAAATACTTTTGCATTTAAAGTTTCCAGAAACCCAACAACATCATGTCGGCAGTTCAGCAGTATTGAAAAAAGTCCTTCTGTTTTTACACTTGCCTGAAAAATGTATACATGTTCAGTCATAGCAATCGTTATAAACAGTGTATTTGCTGCAGTAATCTCCCCGGAAGTGATTTAAGTGAAGGAGATTGGAATACATTTATGCTTCGTGAGTATTAATGAATTATCTCCAAAAGACGATATTAAGGTAGTTCGCGGGTTTACATGTAGAATCATAATTCTTGCGAAAAAACATGTCCTGAAAATTTTATGTAATATTCCTAAGAATTTCTAGTATATAATCTTTAATTTTTATTGAATTTGCCTTCGTAGTTTTAATGCTATGTACTGTAAACGCGGTATAGTTTTAGTATTAATTTTACGTTTTACTATTTTAGTTTATAAGGAGTATATTGTTTTTGTTTTGTTCATATCATTTTTTAAATTTTCTTTTTTATTCTTTTATTTCTTTTTTTAATCTTGATAATGTATTATGAAGTCATGCATTGCGTCACTTTTACTATATCCTCAAAAATTCTTTAAAATCTGCCAATCTTTTCAGTTAATTTCAATTTTTCGTTTAGAGCAGAAACTCATATCTAAAAACTGCAATTTGTAAAATGATAGAACTTTTTTGATGATTACAAAACATGTTTTATAGTTTCGAACAAGGAGTACACACATGTTATTTTTGTTTCCTAAAAGTACTCATATTTACCTGCTTTCTTTGAAAATCAAAAAGATTGTAATTTCACACAACTTTAATTTTTAAATACCTAGACTTTTTAGGGGAAAATAAAAGAAAATGAAAGTCCTAGGTCTTTACTATATTTATATCTTGATGTTTGAAATTTAACAGAAATTATTATAATTAAAAATAAAGTTAGTTTTATAAAGATGTAAATACGAGTTGGTTATATGATCAAATCCAATAAAGCCTGAAAGAGTTTATCACACGCCAACCCGCATGTACATCCCCTTAAGCATATTTTAAATTGATAACTTTTCAATTATTTCTACAATTGTGACTGATTTATTTCAAATAGTAAGGTAACTAAAGTTTTTAACCCATAAATGTTTTTTTTTTCCCTAAAACTCAACAACGGTATGAATTGAATATATTAAAGTGACAATACGGCGCATCTCTTCAAAAACAGACTTGTTTAAATTTTCCTATGGGATTTGGAATTTTTTTCATACTCATAAATGTATACACTGTCAGAAAATTACAAATTTCATAAGTAAATAATTCTGATTATTTCATTAAAATTAATAATTAATAATGGTACATAAATATATACATCGCAACGTGTTGGAGGTTCCACATTCCATGATATACACGCATGCGTATAATTTTCATAAACAAAACAGCATGGTAAGAGAGGGAGCTCCGGTAGGCCTGCTACATTGACAAAGTCGACCAAAACGAAAAAGAAACCCAAAAATAGGGCTTGAAATTAAAAAGCAACTTTCCTGACAAAAATTTAGTTGGGAGATTAAAATAATCATTGGGTGAAGAAAAAACGGGATCTCGGTGACATTCACGTGGGGCTCGCGAAGGTTCTACCCTACAGGTTTTTTCATACATGCTATCATTTCTCGTATCTCCATGGCTTTCAAAGAAAAAAATCAGTGTGAACTCAACATAAAGATGCACTTATGACATATAAAAATTATTGCCATTTGAAGTGCAAATTGTATTGGAACTGCAGAAAGATATTTTGTTTGACATTTTGCCGCGATGACGTATGATTTGGTGGATTTTCCTTTCCTGCACCCCAATACACAAAACGTCAACATTTGTACTTAATCATGTTAAATTCGTCTGAATGCAGACAAAAATGTTAACTATAATTAATTTACCGGAGAGTTAAGATATTTTGATTCTGAGAATTGCTTTTACCTAATATTCCATTATAATTGTAAACCCTACATTGTACATGTTGTATGCACGTGCAATTTTAGAATTCAAGTGGTACAAGTAAACAGATCTAAGTTGTACGACCCTTGAATTTCCGGCAGATTCTAATTACATTAATTTTGTATTAGGAGATATATTTATTTTTCTCAAATGCTAACTTCAACTTTTTACCTTATTCCTGAATGATATATAGGATAAATTTGAATGAAAAAGCACACGATTTGAAGCCGTATTGCCGCTTTGAAAACGTGCTAGATATATAAACAAATTAAATTAAAGATTGTTTAAATCTGAAACTTTGATATCGAAAAAGAAGGGAAAAAACGCCAGTTTACTGGATCTAACGAAAATCGTCATTCATGTAAAATAATTTATAATACATGTTATAACGGATTACCACTAGATACACATTTTTTTCAGCGCCCTGTCCAGCAGGATATACCACATACAACTACACTTCTTATGACATTTGCCTGTTGTATGTACCTATTAATGCTAGGTATACTGATGCCGTGGAAAACTGTAAGCAAAATGGCGGAGATCTCATCAAAATCGATTCTTTGGAGAAATTCGACATTTTAAAAGTTTTTTTTTGGGTATGTTTTATTATCAAGGATTTGAATTAAGGAAAATTTGAATTTCTCTACGACACTTCTTTATAACGAACTTGAAATCCTGAAGATATTCACTTAATTAAAATAGCATCTCAATTTTAAGAAGGGAAATACAGTTTTAGACATGATCCTGATCTCTAAGTTTCTTTTTTTTTTTGCCATCACTTTTATAAATATCTCCATTTTTATTGATTACTT
Organism: Saccostrea cuccullata; assembly: GCF_032062105.1. Lineage (NCBI taxonomy): Eukaryota > Metazoa > Mollusca > Bivalvia > Ostreida > Ostreidae > Saccostrea > Saccostrea cuccullata. The sequence continues at coordinate 27,245 of NW_026929864.1, forward strand.
TATGGTTTAATGTTTAGAAACATTTCATAATAATAAAATTACACTTAAAACAATCAAATTAAATTCCATATCATTAACATAGTTTAAACTGAAACTTTTATCTCTTTAAATTTGTGTGCATCATCCTTTCTACATAGTTTTCAGTTCGACGGTTTAGGACGTATATACATGTAAGTACTGACTTTGAATACCTCTTGCTCTATATTAGGACAATCTACAGGCAATGGTTATAATGGTCATATCGTGGTTTGGGTTCAGGGGGTGAAGGACAACAACAACCAGTGGAAGTTCAATGACGGAACGCTGATGCCTGGTCACTGTCTTGTTGGCCAGTCCAACGGCCCTGATGAAATATACATGAGGACAAAAAGTGATTCCAACTTTCAATGTATATATCGTTTATTTCCCGTGTTCCGATGACCTGCAAGTATCACTGACTTTAAAACTCATGACGCCACTCATTTAAACAGATCTAATTATGTGTGTGAAATAATTTTTTTTTCCATATTCTAGTGATTTTAAAAAAAGCAAACTTTTGGTGTATATCTTAGTAATCACTTGAATGATTGAAACAGATATTGAATTCATGAAAAAGTTATGCATTCATATATCTGCAAAAGATTATGCAGATATATTTAAATGTATATCATGAAACTTTATTTTAAACAGCATATTTATGCTTTTGTAAAAATTCAACTTATTGTTTAATGCCATTTGAAAAAAAAAATAAATTGCATATTCCAGTCTATGTTGATACCTTTTAAAATTTCTAGTATATATTTTACTCATAAAAAGGCATTCGCTTAAAATTTCAGTGAATACTACAATAAATTATCTGTACAAGTATCTAGCAGAAAAATATATATATATCTGTCTTTCACATCTTAACACCTTTAGTACATTAGGCGTACAAAGGTACTGAAATAGATAAGTTTATCAATTTACTTACGGACTTAAAAGTAATGAACCTACATCATTAAGTTAACTAAATGACCACTGAAGGGCAACCAGATGGCACAGCTCTGTCATTCAATCAGCATGAAATAGAGTTTTATCTCCTGATTAAGAAGACAAAATGCTTTTCACGATGAAAACTTAGACCTATGCAAACATTAAGTGTTTTTTTTTATCTGGGTTGAGAAAACAACCAGTGAAATTGCTTTTTCGATCTTTTATTGAATTTCATATGTGTGATCTGAAATCTCCTACACTAAAAGTGAAATCATAGGAAATATAGTGTTCAAGCTTCGATAAAATTTTCAAAGATGATTCTCAATCTTTTGCAAGTTCACAAACTTTTGGCGTCGTCGGTTTTGCGCCAAAAATATTGAATATTATTTTTTTTAAAAAAAACCCCTATTATTTGTATTTTTTTTTTAGAGATTTTGTTGGAATATATATATATTATAAAAATATTTATAATACATTGTAGATATGATTAGTAATAACTTTAAAATGTTAAGAAAAAAACTTAAAATATTTGCAATCCTCTATGGCTTTAGTCGACGAAGTGACACTGTCACAAATTCTACAACGACTATTACGGAGACCGAGGACATCATTCTTCAATAAATTACGATCGTCATCAAAAAATTATTAGATCAGAAACATGTAACAAACCAATGCATCTGAAATGATTTTTTTACTGTAAAATGAAATACTTTTTTAGACCACTGTGTCGACTTTCAAAACCTCAACACTGTATATTGTGTAAAGAAGCTGTTGAATGTAGGTTTTTATAGTTAAGCAGGGCTGTTCCACAGACCTCCCTAGTCCCTACACCATATTTAAACTGCATAATTTTAGTGAGAAAGCAAATATAAAACTTTTTTTCTATAGAGGAAACGATCGGCCGTTTTATAGAGCTCTTACTATAAGGTTCTTGTTGTCCTGAATGCGGCACGTAACCTCCTCAATCTCGAAATGTTGTTTGAAATATAAAAGTCTCGGCTAACGCCTCGCTTTTTATCTTTCAAACAACATTTCTCGACCTCGGAGGTTATCCTGCAACATTTAAGAAAATTTGGACTTAATTTCTTAATTCTACAACCAGACATTTTTCTGTAGTATATACTTCCTGTCTGACAAATGAAGTTTCTTTAAAGAAGTCTTAGCAAACAATTGAATGTGTTTTTTTTTTGAGTCATTTTGTATTCTAGCACGAGCTCCTACTTATCCTTTAGACACGTAGACCTGTTGTTCAAATCAAATAAACCACCAGTAGGCATCACTTAGAAAAGTTTGGAATTCATATGTTTTTTTTAATGATATTGAAAAAGGCTTGTACACAGAGATGTTCATTTCCTGTCAGAATGGCAGATTGAATGGTAGGAAAATATCGATCCATCATTTAAAGAAAATAGAATGTCACTTCCGCTCAACACATGGCCAACGAGATCCTTCTTTATCAGTTTATTTCCTTAACATAAGATTTTATAAAATATCACGTATTACTCACGTAATAATAGAATTGTTAATCAAAAATACTGTTGTCCGTAAAAAAGTTTTAATAAAGCAAATGTACTTTTCCTCATCAGACCTTGATTTTAGCACATATTTGTTGTCCCAAGAAAGGCCTTCAAAGGCAAGTAAAAATATATCAAACCGTTTTCTATGAAACAATCTCCATATAGAGAGCATCAATTATTTGTCTCTCAGCTCCGCAAATTTACATTACTTCTCTTAAGATTTTTTTTACCCTTGAATCCTTTTACCCTTAAAATTAATTATTTCATTTTATAGATTTTATTTCAATTTCAACCACGATTTGCTTTGTCATGGTCTTGATTATAGCCATATTTTGTACAACTGTGTTTGATGTTGCAAAGTGTTTTTGTTAATGCACTGTTTGAAATACATTTGTTTAAATTCCAAAATAGTTTCTTAAAAGCATCACAAACATAAAAGTTTTAATCTCTTCATACCCCTTCATATCCCTCGTATTGTTATGTAATTCTTTCTTCTAGATTTATTTATCTAAACTCCAGAAACACTGATAAATGAATTCAATGAGAGGGAAGCTAAATTTCTAATCAGACATATACGAAAAAGAAGTGTATTTCTTAAGATTTCTCCATTGTCATGTTTGATTCAATGGATAATTCTAAGTATGAATTGCAAAGAAACAATGCAGGACGGTTTCAGGAGTAGTTATGGTGTAAGGATGACAAATAGGTATCCAACTGCGTCTTGTGTTCAGTATTATAATATTCCATCTCTTTGTAAGTGTTTCGGAACTTGCCTACAGAAAATGGGCGGTTTTTACATGGTTAGCCTAAACTCGTTAAATCACAACTGTTTGTGTTGTAAATATATGCCAGGAACTCCTCTAAATGGTCAACAATGGAAGACATTTTTGCCAAGTACGATATTTTTCAAATCTTTCATGTTCTGTAAATAACAAACCATCAAAAATTATTATTCATTTCTAAGAGAATATGAATTAAATCTATCACTCAGTAGAATTTATTATACATATGAAATTCCAAAAATACAAAATATGACCTTTATAATTTTTCGATATATTGTTAAGTCTTTAAGTATTTAAAAAAAATCTTCACTGATACTGAAAGGGAATCTAAATAATATGTGCAAAAAGATGTATACAAGTTTTAATAAAATAAGAAATAGTTGTACAAAGAATGATGCATTAGATTGTATTACGCATAGTACCGTCAAAAATGTCATGTGATTGATATATACAAAAAATGATTTTTTTTTTAAATGTTAATGTTTTTGTGTTGTTTTTTGTTTTGTTTGTTTGTTTTGTTTGTTTGTTTGATTTTTGTTTTGTTTTGTTTGTTTGTTTGTTTTTTTGCTTTTGTATTTGTTTTTGTATTTTCAGTTCCCTGTCCGTCTGGATATACCACTATTGCTTATACCTTTTATGAAATCTGTGTGAAATACGTGCCTACACCAACAATGATCAACGATGCTGTTTCAAGATGTAATGAAGATGGCGAAAACCTTATCAAAATTGACTCAGAGAAAAAAAATATAAGATATTTAAAGACCTTTTAGATAAAAGGGAATATATGAAAATTCACTGTAAACGTATATTTATAAGGATGAATGCAAATTTTTTTTTATTTAATTGTAAATACATCTCTCTAAGGGTTCTTAATTTCGATATTTCTTCATATTATTCTCATAATGATATTAAAATTGTTTCTATAATTATTCAATGAAAACAGGAAGTTTACAAATAACAAACCGAGTTTGTTTCAAAGGGAATAGATTAATTGAGGAATGAGATGCATGCGAGTTGAAAAAAACCTACATTGGTCCATTCAAATAATGTGAGAGCCTAGAAATGTTGTAGAATTATCTTTTTAAATATCTTTATCATTAAATAACGATTTTCAGGCTTAAGGTGAAATATCCCTCTGATAAGAGAGATACATGTAACGTTCAAAGGAAATTATTCCAAGCAATGCAATGAATTGTTTTGTTTGAATATTGATTTATTTTTTTTCTTTTACCAATATTTTTATTAATTTCAGTTGAAGAAAATGTATAGTCTATCATTTTGATCTTTTCACTTAATATATTTTAAAGAACGACGGTGGAGAGATACATGTACAATTAGAATATTCAAAATGTAGCTTAATCCCTAAGTATTGAGGTATGAGCTTACTCATGAATATGAGTGCAATACGCCAATGCCTAGTTTATTGTATATATTTATGTTGTTTTTTGGGGGTAACGATTTTTTTTCTTTTTAAGAAAATGACATCTTTTTATTATTTTGCTTATTTTCGAAATTAAGATTACACTCTGGCAATCACGTACTTATGACAAATCAGTATATCGATGATGCAATGTGTCCATTATGTAAATTATCTGTCCCACCTGTCTGTTAAGTCGGCAACGAAACTCCCTTCTTCAACGAAAGACCGAACCAAGGGAGATAATCTCGCAACTTGCGTATTCAGTTTGTTTATATCATATTGCCTAACAATAAGTATCAAAAACGTCAGTCAACACATGACTAAATGATAAAATGAAATGTCCTAAGATTTGTATTTGTTTAAGCTCGTATATTTTTTTTTAATTTCTAGGGCCATTTGCAGCTGAAAATGAAATTTAAATATGGGTACAGTAAAACTTGGTTATAGGGAAGTCCTGCGGACCTATGAATTTAATTCGCTATATCCGTAATTCGTTATATCCATATAAAGATTTCGTATAGGTAAATGTAGCGAATTCGCAATAAGCACGTTTTCCTATAAGTTTTACTACAGAATATTGTTACAAAACATACCTTGGCTAACTAAGGTTTTTATTGTGAATCAAATTTCGTTGTCAAATTCTTATTAAATATAAAGTCAGTTCAATATATCTAAGTTGGATATTTTTGAATTTTTGTTATTAAAGATGTAAATTTCATTATTTTTAACCTCTACGGGACTCAAAATTAGTTCGCCATATCCGTAAATTCGCTATATCCGAGTTCGTTATAACTGTAAAATATTACAAAGAATTGTTTAGAATTTTGCCTAAATTTGTATTTGTTTCGCTATATTTTCCGTGAATTTACTATATCCGTTTTCGCACTAAACGAGTTTTACTGTACAGGGAGTCGAGAAAAAAAAAACCATGGAAATTCCACGATGGGACTCTGATTCCAGGAATATGTCCCATTAATGAAAGCAATAACGATAATGAAATTCATCTGAGATCGCACAGCAGATATGACTTCGACTGCATAGACGACCCACCGTTCAGCACACATCATTATGTATGTGAAATTGATCGTTTGTTTTAATACCCTTCGATGCATAAGAAGAGGATATTCTTCGCTGTTAATAGAAAAGTGTGCCAAATGTAATAAAATGAACTATTCAAATTGCTTCATTTGGACAGTTTCGAACTTAAACAATAAGGTGTTTCTATATTCTAAAAAAATCTAATGCTTTTACATTTAGCAGAATGTTTTATCGTTTATAGAATTATGTTAGAAGCTCGTTTCAAGTTACTAAAAATGTGAAAATATTTAACACAAATTTCAAGTTGAGAGTAAAATATTTCTAATTTTTTATACTTGTGACAAGTCCAAAATGTAATTTAAAGTGTTCATTCTATCATTATACGAGTAATAGCAATAAAAATTTTGCTGGAAGAGCTACATCTTTAATGACTCACGATATATTTTTGTCACCTAAATCAATGTAAATGTATTGTTTGCAGACGTTACATGCGTTACTGAAGCAGCAAATGTTTTATAGGCAGACAATGTGTCGCCAAACACACTACAATCATAAAGTTTATTTTATATTTAGCGTATTATGTCAAGTGGCTGGAAGCTCTTGGTGTCACATAAATTGCCTTGTTGTTTTTATTCACGAAAACAGGATGATATTTCATAACACAATGAATAGTAAACAGAATTTTTCTCTAAACAATTTCTTTTTAATTTTTATAAGTTAACATGAAATATCAAAATTGATTGATTGATTGTATGTTGTTTAACGTCTCTCCGAAGATTTTTTTTTTCGCTCATATGGAGACGCCACGACTTGCCGGTGAAGAGCTACAAATTTTGTCTTCTACTAAGCATTGCAATTAAGAAGTGAGGCTCTTTTTCGTGCCAGTACCTACTAATCGGTTTATACAGTCTCATCTGAAGGACCGATCTCCACACCCCACAGCGAGATTCGATCCTGCGACGCGACTCTAGAACAGGCGCTCCAACCATTGCGCCACGCGGACAGAAATATTAAGAGAAAGCCAATTCATAAATAAATAAATGAAAAGAAGGCACTAGTGCGGAAACAAAAACAAATCTCCATTAGAATTCAATAAATTTACTTGAAAGCATTTAACGTCATATGAATGCATGTCAAACCATTGATCATCGTCATACCCCATACGCCTACCCTTCCCCATCCAACTCCCTAAAAAATATATTATGAAAATACAAGGATTATATTACTTATAGTTAAGTCTTGGGAAAGGAAATTTAAAGTGTCAGTATGTAGTGATATTGTCCATCACCAGCATATGGCGTCGGTTTCAAAACTAAATCCTCGTGGACGTGCGGAAAGAGGATTCGTTATTTAAAAAACGCTGGAAATTCAATTTGAATTTAATATTTAATTTAGTTACATTTCAACTTTTAAAAGACAATTCATTTTGAAACTTCTGTAAAATCACATATTGTCGTTGAGTAACATTTTTGAAGTTTGAGAAAAATATTTTTGTTTGTGGGGACTTGATTTCGTGGTTGGAGAAGGTTTATTAATAATGCCAATAATTGTTGTTGTTTTTTTTTTGTGGTGGTAACAAATTCATCGGTAACCTCATGCCTCAAAAACAATGGAAATTAATCCACTACTTAATTGGCTGTTTTCACAATAATTAAAATCAACATCCAAACATATCATTAACCAATATTCAACGTTTCAAGAATGTCGTATTCTTGCTTTAATATTTTCCCTCATATAAAAAATAAATATGCACCAAACAGAATAAAAGGATAATTTCTTTATTCATAAAATATGCAATCTATACACTGCTTGTATATCTTTTAAGAGTTGAAAATAATTTACAAACATTTGGAAAAATTGTAACTTTTTTTTTTTAAGGTTTAAAATTATTATTGCTATATATGTATAATTGTTAACCGATTTCAAATAGGAAGTAAATAAATATTTTCAACATAATCGCAATTAATCCGTTTCCGTATCGTGCTTTTTTGTGATAAAATCAAACTATTAAACCTTACAACCATTTTCATCATGTCACAAAGGCGAATAGCTACAAGAGATCCATATTGATTTGAAGATAAATAACATACACACATGGAATATTCTATTTTACTGTTTGTTATCCTGGAACAAGTTTTGAAAGGTAAGCTTCAGCCGGTATGTCTATGATTTAAAAAAAATGAGTTTATTGATCTGTTAAATATGATTAAATTAATTTTTGTAGAAATTTGTGGTTTTCATGAAAGAATCAACATTTTTTGGGATTTAAATGAGTTTTGAAATCCACTTTTTCTGATTTTTTTTTAATTAATGGACTAAGTCCATTGCATAGCTTTTTTTTTTTTTGTTTTTTTTTTTTTTTTTTTTTTTTTTTTTTTTGCTAATGCAGTATAGTTTAGATTCACCTTCTGATTTTTTGTTTTATTTTGTTTATTCTTCAAAGGAGCAAGTTTTTCAATTACATCTCATTTTGGGAATGGGGATTTAAAGTTTACCTGGCCTAAAGTGTCAAATTATCAAGACGTTAGTCTCACACTTGATGGACACAATCAAGGGTTTTCTAGAGAATATGACGGGCAGGTCAATGTGGCCTATGTCCTGAGATACAATGTTGTCAACATCATAGTGCGTGTAACTATCAGTTATCAGTATCATGAAAGCAGATTGGAATACAGGCGTAAGTTTATTATCGAACCATTTAATTTTCATGGTGCTGCGTCATTTTATTATATAGAAAATTAATTTATAGAAAATAAGTTGCTTTTCCTACGACATAAATATGCTTTAATTCCCTATAATAATGAAAAATAAATTAGATAACGTTTTGAAAACTACCAAAGTCATATTGATGTAACCTTGCTTGGATTCACTTTACGGTTTCAAAACCTTACATCAATGTCTCCAACCAAATTAAACGGTATCTCTTCCTGGCTATTAAATTCATCATTAAAATCTTTGTACATCTGAAAAAGATAAAAGTATTTTAGAATTTTTCCCGTCATTTAACTTCCATAACTTTTAGGAAAAAAGACAGAAGAAGGAGGGAGAGTGGAAATAACACTACTTATCCCTCATACACCAGAAAACGATATTTACAAGGTGTATAGGTTAAACCCATTAGAAGAAGCTACAATTATTCCAGATGTTTAGCATCAAAGTGCTTCTCCATACAAACCTCGCTATACTCAAATTCACATCCTATTCGAAATAGAAAATGTGACAACGGAGGACTCAGGATTTTATAGTGCGGGGTATAGTGTTGAGAATTCACGAACAGAAAATGGTATGATTCTTGTTGTCAAAGGTAAACATTCAAACATATAATGATGTTTGCTACGTATACTGTCATTAACGGTCACAGTATAATAAATCCTTTAAAGGGCGACACTTTTTACTGCTTAAAAATTTTGTTCATTGGTATTGTCCAATTACCGTCAAAATTTTCGATTTGTTTCTTTTAAAGTCGGATACCTTTTACATGTATTTCAAAATGAAAAAAATCCATTAAATTGATATTTTAACAAATTCAGTAAAAGAGGTAACTCGAACACAATTTAACAGACAAAACATTTTAACTTAGATAGTTAACAGCCAAAACAACTCAATAGTGGGCAAATTTATAAACGGGATGAATTCAATTAGCACAGTTGAATTTTTTAAACAGAACGGTGATTAGGCAAATTTAGAGCAATGTTTGCAACGGAAAAATGGCAATGGTAACATGGAGTAAAAATAACACATTATAATTATGATTTCCTTTACGGTAGAAATGCACTTCTGTGAAGTGGATTTATCTTTGAATTTATTTATATAAAGACAACAAGAAACACGACTCCAGGATCTGTGTTTCTGTTTGAATGTCTGCGTCACATTTTTACCCATTACATACCTTATTATATTTGTAATTACAAGTATGATATGGTATTTACTTTTAACTTTAATATATTTATATTATTATGGACGCTGAGATTATCTTCATTTTAAGTATAAATATTTATTGCATAATCTTTATTTGCTTATTTATTTTTTTTATTCAATTCTAAATTTAGCAAATAAAACTTTATCAATAACAGTTTAATTGGTAGTCCTTTACCTAAAACAAATATCTTTAAATAACGATCAATTTACGAGAAGGTGAAAAGTTGTGGGCAACATTTATATTCATTTTCATCTCAAGAGCCCAGGTCAAGCAGAATTCCTTTACTATTACATTATTTGACTTCCTATATGAGAAATGTAATAACTCGGAAAAACCAAAAACTATTTTTTGCAAATATATTTTTCTTCATAAATGATAAAATATATATCTCAATGACGTTGGTTTAGATTGATAAGAGGATTTTTTTTATAAAAAGTGCAAAAATACTTAGCTTACATAGTTTTCAAATGTTCTCACGTACCGGTATCTCATAAGAGAAAACTTATGAAAATGAAAACCACGATGAGAACTACTAAATGCATTTATGAATTGTAAATCAAGTACAACAATCTAATTATGCATGGATTATTAAGCTGCTGTAAAGATAATCTTGACGCCATTGTGCCCATTAAAGAAACAGTAATGGGTACTTGTCAAAATTTACAAAAAAAAAAAAAAAAAAAAAAAAAAAAAAAAAAAACACACACACATTGGAATATTGCTGGAAATAATTGTAAAGCCAATATTTTTTTTTTCTTTCACGTTTTACATCTCTTCATCCTAGCCAAGCCTAATAATCCAGTTATAACTGGAAATAAAAGAGTTCCCATTAGACAACAGACAACATTCTTATGTTCTTCGTCTTCACGATCAATGCCACGTTACTACAAAAAATTTCCTCCGCTTTCCTATATTTGGTTTATTAACGGGACTGAAAAGTCTACAGGTCCTCAGATAAAAATGAATGTGCATAAGAGGACGGGAAAAGACAATATCACATGTAAAGCTACAGAAACTCTTGGATCATTGAGCGATATCTATCATGTTGAACCCTTATGTAAATCAATTTTAGTTACACACTGTAATGTTACACATCCTTAATCATTTCTTAGGTAGCAATCAAGACATTTCAGCAAATCAATATGACGTCATTATTTCCAATTTATGTAGTATTATGCATATTATTATGAAAAAAAATGATAAATAAAGATACTTCGATGAAATGCTTTTTATACCCCCGCTTGAAAAGCGGGAGGGTACATAGTAATTGGTATGTCTGTCCGTTCGTCCGTCTAGCTGTACGTCTGTCAGCCCGTCTGTCTCTACGTCCGTTTACCTGTCTGTCTGTCTATTACATGTAGGCTTTGGGGTAACCATTGTAGCAACCTCTAATGATAAAACGCCGCTTAATGATACAAATAGCATTAAGCGTTGCAATATCAACGCTTAATGCAATAAATTATTGCATTAAAAGCCGACATTCTCAACCGCTAATGCTAAAACGCCGTTTAATGATAGAATTATATCATTAGGCGTTACAAATGCAGAGCAACACTGACGCTTAAAGAAACAAGCAAATATTGACATAGCCGACGACTAATGATACACACTTGTGTATCATTAAGCGTTGCAGCTGCAACCTTTGATACCATAAGATTTAGAAATATCTTGCAATTTCTAAGAGACACACACATCCACCTTTCCTGAACAATGAGATATCATTTGCCAAATCATTTATTTACTCCCTTGTGTTATATAAATGGTAATTATTAAAGTTTTACTATGTTTTCTAGCTAGTTAAAGGAATTTCTTAAAGCTCAGGATGTTTATAAAAGACAGACAAACTGAGAGAAAGAGATACAAAGAGATTTTAAAAAATGATGACCAAATCCTTTTAAAAGAACCCTTTTTTTACTGAAAATACAAAAAAAAAATTCCTTCTTATTTGATACAAAGACTGGAATAGTCAACCTCAAACATTTATGATATATTTGACTATTTTTTTTATCAAAATTTTGTATTTTAGATTTTATACAGCTTAACACATGTTACTCACTGTAAACGATTTAGATATACAAATCGAGAAATACATTTACACAATTGTATTTTTAATCTGCTCCAAATTTCGAAAAATGAGGCATCAATATTGACAACTTATGTTTGAGAATATATAACACAAAAATACAATGTAAACATAGAATAATATGTATTGTTTTGAGAAAAAGGTTCATTTAGCCTTTATTTGTGATCAGTGTTACTTGAATAAATTACTGTTGCATGATTATTTTAGTATCATTTTCGAATATATATAAAATTATATATGTGGGTTTTTCTAGAACTCATAAAACCTGGGCCGAGAACCATAAAGCTTCTTGTTGAAATATGATCATGTACCAATTGTACTTTTATCCCTTTTAAAGATAAGAAATATTACATGTGCCATATTACTGGTCGGATATGGAGTTTTGGAATAAAATTTAACCCCCGCCCCCGACGATTAATAGTAGAGTACAAACTCTACTTATAGAAATACTTGCGACTGATTTTTAACAAATATTTGCTAAGTATAGTTTTTTTGCCCATATAACGATTAAATTGTCAGATCTCGGAGGATTATTTTTATTTTGGAATTTGTTGAACTTGTTGCTAAACTACTTATGACGACACTGTGAATCTCGTCAATGGTTATGATTTAACAATGAACTTGTGGTCAAGTGGGAAACCTGTTTGTATACAGGGTTAAGAACGTAACAATAATATAATGTTGCTTAAAAGGAAATTTTTGCGAAGCAAAGTAAAACGAATGCAGTGTATAAATCCCACTTTTTCTTGGACTGAAAAAAATGGACCCGAAGTGAAATTAATAATCCTGTAAATAAATGTATTCTTTCTCCATTTCATACTCCGAATGTGTGATACGCATTGTAATCTTTAGAACCATTCCCAGGTAAGCTTGGACTTTTAGGCGTGGCATTCTCAGCACTACGTAGTTAGCGTCTATCAATGGGTGAAAAGATTCTCATTGATTAAGACATTAATAACATCAGGAACTTTTAATTGTTGTTGACATCGATGAGACGACTTAAGCTCCACGCCTTTGCCGGACGAGACAATGTTATTGGTTATTCGATACACTAATTGGCGTTTGCCGAATTTCTATCCCATGTATATTGCAACAGTGAAGGAAAGCTGTGTAAATTTGAGAAGCTAAAAGTGTATAGTCGAGCATGCCACGCCTTACTGAGAATCCAAACTTAACTGGGAAATGTCCTATTGTGTGTCAATCCAGCTTTATGCTAATATATGATACGAAGGATGCATGTATGTGTCGGGATGGGGTGGGGGTTATTATTTAAAATGTTATCTTCGAAATATTTTATATAGTTTTGGTTAGGTTAAATACGGGTATTTCTTTAGGGTCATTGGGAAGATTATGATTTTTGTATTTCCATTTTTACAGGCCCTCCCCTTTACTTTGAAATTTTTGCCACAGACTTGCCTCATATGCAACCACTAGCAGATTTAGAGGGGGCCATGGGGCCAGGCCCCCTTTTGTGTCCAAAAAATACATAATATTTGATAAATCAATGTTGTTTGTATTGGTTAGACTGTGGGCCCCTATCCTGACCTCAAACTGGTCGCCCCCCCCCCTTTTCAAAATTTTTGGATCCGCCACTGGCAACCTAGGTATTTTTTTTATCATCCAAATTTAAAAAGTCCTAAAGTAAGTATTTCATTCGAGGTATAGATTATTGATATCGGTTTAAAAAAGGGAAACTTGAATAAATGTTATTTCAATAATAACTCTAACTCGTGCTTATTTTTGCCAACTAGATAGCAACATAGAACATGTTCAAACACTTCTGTGTTTCTTTATTTACTTGCATTTGTACTATTATATATACATACTTACATTTTTAATTTTTTTCTCTGTGATAACTCTTTGAAAGTTAGCGGAGTTGATTTCTTGATAATTCTACCGGAATGTAAATTAAGCAGGTCGGTAGGTCAGGAGCTAGGGAGGTCTAATATGCATGCAAATGTCGTGCGTATCTGTCTCTGTGTCTAACGCTAAGGAGGCCAATTATGCATGTGAATCTTGTGTGGCTGCCTTTGTGTTTGACGTCAGTGGGCGAGGACTGTTGAAATTGGCATGGGAGTCCTCGTGTAAATTAAATCTATATCGAGATTTTTAAAGTCAAAATCAATTTTATTTTACAATGAAATGAAAATATATGGAATCAGTGTCTAGTTAGTATAGTATGTCAGGGACATCAACGATAGTGGGAAACATGGGCTTCGCCCTTTACACATAAATTATCCCATGTTTCCCACCATCGTTAATGTCCCTGGCATACTACGCTAACTAGACACTGATATAGTATGCCAGAACTTCCGGTTGACGAATGGCGGGGTGAGTGGTGTTTTTTGAGCTCCTGGGATATTTCTATTGTAAATAACTTTTCACACGTCTGTCAGGCCAAAATGTGTAGTATCTAATTAACAATCGTATTTTATGAGAGATTTTTAAGGAAGCAAGTCAAGTCTAGTCCAAAGCTATTGTTCCTATAATCTAGCTTCACTAAGTACTACCTGTCACGCACGATTTTGTTCTGTTAATGGCCGACAAGGAGTTCACTTTTAGTGCCCCTAAAATGGAAGTAGACAATAGCCCATCCGAAAATTATAATCACAGTTTGGATGAATTAAAAAAACAATTTGAGGGAAAAGATCTTGCAGAATGCTTTGCTATTATGTCCATGGAAATTAAGGGTGTTCGAGGAGAAATCCAGGACATAAAGCAACGTGTTGGTGACCTAGAAACGGTATGTGAAAACCTTAATCAGGACATTTCAGACATTCATCAAACGTCTTTTCCGGAGATAAAAGAGGCACTTAAAGGTGAACGAATTGAACGACTCAAGCTGGAAATGTGGGGCAGAAAATGGAATTTGGTTGTCCGGGGGGTTGAAGGGTCAAATGATGAACGACCAAGAGAAACAGAAAAGAAGGTGAGACAATTCTTGAATGGTGTTCTTAAATTTGAGGAGTCGTTTGCAAACGGGGTGATTTTACAAGCTGTACATCGCCTGCCAGGTGGACCAGAAGGGAAAAGAAACATTATCGTTCGATTTAGCAGTCTTATTGATAGAGATGAGGTTCTTGAGGGGGCGAGAAAGCTAAAGAAGGGTTCAGGATATGGGATATCGCCTGACCTCCCTAGGGAAATAAGCGACCTGAGAGCCAAACTCCTAAAGGAGAGATTCGCAATGCCACCGGAGGCTAGAAGTAAGACAAAACTAGTGTACATAAAAGATTTCCCCTTCGTGAAACTCAAAAAATAGATTGTCCGGTTCAGTGACCCCGATACCCGTGTTTACAACTGACAAGATGTGTATTCGCTCAGTTACGGAATTCTGACCTGCCTTTTCATTGATAAATATCGGTGCTATCTTGAGAATGACAATTGAGTCGTAACGGCCAATACAACTAGATAACTATTGATTTAAATATTTTATGCTCATATCGTTTTGTTTAATATAAGAGTGTGAAATATTCTTAATGTACAGTGTGTCATTTTTTGATATCCAGGGGCTTTAAAATGCGGAAGTTTTTTTTTTTCTTGGATGGGAGGGTGTTTACATCAGTGTGTGGGAGGGTTTTATACTATAAAAACTGTCTACATGTATATACAAACAATTTTCAGACTGACTGTAGAAATAACAAACAATCTTTTCATCTTCTTTTTGTTATTTTATGAATGATTTAAAAATTGGTTGCCAGAATTGTCGGGGACTTGCTTCAAATAATGTAAAACGTAGGGATATTTTTAACAGATGTCGTGAAAATATTTTAAAACTTCAAAGAAACGTTAAAGTCACAAAATACTTTTATCATATTTTTGTTGAAAAGATAGCAGAGTCCCCTTCAATGGCTTTAAGAAAATGGGAGGAAAAACTTTCAGTACATATTCCTGAAAATAAATGGAAAAATTCATTCTCTTTACCCTATTTAATAACAGAGGACACTAAACTTCGATGCTTTCACTTTAAGCTTTTACATCAAATATTTTTTACAAATAGCAAACTTATGAAATGTAAATTAGCTGAAACAGAACTTTGTTCCTTTTGTCATGATACTAAAGAAACACTTATCCATCTAATATGTTTGTGTCCTTTTTCAATTACTTTATGGTCTAATTTAAGAGATAAACTTCGTAACACTTGTGGTATAATGATTGAATTTACACCTGAAGAAATAATATTTGGATATAATAGTTGTAGTAAAACTGCTTTCAGATCGTTGAACATAATTATTCTAATTGCAAAGCAATATATAATGCATTGTAAATGGAAAAATATAACGCCCTCTTTTCTTGCTTTTTTGGAAGTACTTAAACATTATAAAACTATAGAGCTTTTTTCCTCCTTTTCTCTTTCTTATAAAAAAGCAGACATGATAAAGCAAAGTTGGGATTTTTTGAAAACATTTCTCAGTCAGTGAAGATAAGATACAGAAAAGTAATAAATATTATTGTTCTTTTTTTAAATTGTTCAATGGAAGCACTTTATGTCTATTATGTATAAATATCTGCCTTTTTCCATTATATTGTAAATTTGTAATGTTTGTATGATGCATTTAATGACAGAAATAAAAAATATGAATGACAAAAAAAAAAAAATAGTATAGTATGCCAGGGACATCAACGATAGTGGGAAACATGGGCTTCGCCTGTTATACATAAATTATCCCATGTTTCCCACTATCGTTGATGTCCCTGGCATACTACACTAACTAGACACTGATTCCTTTAATGTATATGACTGCCGTGTAGCAACCTCTAATGATAAAACGCCGCTTAATGATACAAATAGCATTAAGCGTTGCAATTGCAACGCTTAATGCCATAAATTATTGCATTAATAGCTGACATTCATCAACCGCTAATGCTAAATCGCCGCTTAATGACAGAATTATATCATTAAGCGTCACAAATGCAGTGCAACACCGACGCTTAATGAAACAAGCAAATATCGACATATTCGACGCTTAATGATACACCCTGGTTTATCATTAAGCGTTGCAGTTGCAACCCTTAATGATATAAAATTTAGAAATCGCATGTTATATCTAAGAGAAACACACATTTACCTTTTCTGAACAATCGGATATCACTTATAAACGGTAATTATTGAAGTTTTACTGTGTTTTCTACCTAGTCAAGGGAACGTCATTTAGCCCCGGATGTTTAAGAGGCAGATAGTCAGAGAGCTAGAAAAAAGAGATATAAACAAAGGGATAAATAAAATGATATTCAAATTCTTTAAAAAGAACCATTTTTTTTACTGAAAATACAGAAGCAAACTAGCAATTAAATTCCTTTTAATTTGATACAATGATATTAATCCTCAACCTAAAATATATAGAATACTGTATATATATATTCCAAACTTTGTTTTTTTAGATTTGATACAGCTTAACACATGTCACTGTTAACGTTTCAGATATACGTATCGAGAAATAAATTTATAATTTTCACTATAATTGTATTTTTAATCTGCTTCGTTTCTCCAAATTTCGAAAAAGAGAGACATCAATACTGACAATTTATATTTAAGTATATAAAACACAAAGAATACAAATAAATGCCATACATATTTTGAGAAAAGGTTCATTTATCCTTTATTTGTTATCAGTTCTACTTGGATATATTACTGTGGCATGATTATTTTAGAGGCAATTTTGAAAACTAGTACATGTATATAATTATCAAATTATGAAAAATGAATGAAGTTCATGAAGCTGATATTTTTAAAATTCTAAATGACGCATGCTTCATTTTGTAGCATATTTGCCTGTCTGTCTGTAAACAATTTTTCAAAAAGCTACTCCTCCTGCAGTTTTGGTCTGATTTCAATATAACTTGGCATACAAATAGACTACACTAAGATACTTAATTTCTGCATCGGTTTTTGATTTCTGCCTTAGATACTAAAGATAAAAATAACATAATAAAATGCTACTTATCCTACATTTTTTGTCTAATTTCAGAATATTTCCATTTCTAATTTTTTCTCTCTGTGACAACCCTTTGAAAGTTACCGGAGTTCATTTCTTGACAATTCTACTGGAATGCAAATTAGGCATATCGATAGGGCAGGAGCTAAGAAGGTCTTAAACGCATGCAAATCTCGTGCGCATCTGTCTCTGTGCTTGACGATGAGGAGGCCAAATATGCATGTACATCTCGTGCGGCTTCCTTTCTGTCTAACGTCAGTGGGGGAGGACTATTGAAATCCGCATGGGAGTCCTTCTGTAATTTAAATCAATCTCTACTATTTAAGTCTAAATCTATAATTTTATTTTACAATGAATTGGAAATATAAGGAATCACTGTCTTGTTAGGAGAGTATGCCAGGGACATCAACAATAGTGGGAAACATGGGATACGCCCGTGTTTGCAAATTATCCCATGTTTCCCACAATTGATGATACCCTGGCATACTCTCCTAACTAGACAGTGATTCCTTAAATAACTTAGCTCACATGTAGAGCACACTTAAAAATATCGGATTTTGATTTCGATCAACGTTGTTGCCGTGGTTACTAAAATTGAAATTTTTGTGAAATTCATTCAAATTGCTACTCCTCCTACAGTTTTAGTCAGATTGTAATATAATTTGGCTTGCAAGTAGACTATACTGGCATACACTATTATCAGTTTCGTGTTTTTGAAATAATGATTGATGTTGCCATGGTAACTAGAATTGAAAATTCTGTAAAATTTTATTGAAAGCTATTACTACAGTTGTAGTTTTATTGCAATCTTGCCACAAAAATAGACTTAACTAGAGCAAACTCGTTGCAAAGCAACGAGAAGGTCTTCCGTCCTGTTTTGACCGGAAGTGACGTCAGCAAAAAGAAAGCAATGAGCTTAGTCGTCTCCAATCACTTTATAATTTTAATTTTGCTTCAAAACCTTAAATAATAAGCTATTTTTGGCTACTTCCGGTTTGACCGGAAGTGATGTCGATGGACAGAAAATTAAGTTTTGTGCTTCTTGTGATATATGTTACCCAAAAACTTGTCAAGAACAGCAAAAATATTCATTTTCTGACTACTTCCGGTTTGACCGGAAGTGACGTCGCCGGACGCATTTTGACGACTTCATTAGATTAAGCTTGACATTTTGAACAACATTGCTTCTTGGATGTATTACAAATTCTCAATACTTTTTGAGATATCTGGAAAAAACTTTTGGCCCCTCTAGATCCCTTAATTTAGGGGTCAGCCCTTTTTTCGAGATATCATTCAAAAGATCTTGTAATTCTGCACAAATTTTGTTCTATATATTTTAACAAAATATTTTTAGTTTAGAAGATAAAAAGCAAAATATGTGTAAATTTTCGCTCTTTTAGGCGTTCTAATTTTTGACCCCTATATAGCACCATTTTGAATAGAGAAATCGAAAAACAAAAACCACTATGCACAACTTCAATCCTTCTTTTATCTAAAATCAGTAAAATTTTTGCTCAAGCTTTAGCCATCTCTGAACCTTTGTCTGGAAACGAAAGCCTATAAATTTTCGTTTAAAGGGAAATAACTCAAAACCGGAAGTGACTTTTTAAAATTTTAGATAACGTTCTGATAGTGTTTAGTAACGTCTATCTACTCTGAAAATTTGAACAAATTCCATCGAGAAATGAGTGAAATATGAGGCCTCAAAGTTGGCGTCTAGGAAAAGGAAAAAAAAGAAAAATAAGAATAATCTTAATCATCAGAATCAGTAGAAGGTCTTCCGTTGGAAACGGAAGACCTTAATTAAGGACCGTCATTCTATTTATTGCTTTTATAAAGTTTTAAGCCCCAATTGCTACTTTTTTCTTCCTTTATTATAAGTAAGTACAAACGAGTAGTGCTACAGTCTCGACAGAGATACATTTTTTTCTTTCGATATATAAGACTAAGTTTACATCTGACTAATATTAAAATTAAATAGATTTAAAGGAATTGTTTAAGTTGTGTTTAAGTACCCTAGTCTTACTTGTTTAACTAATTAACTTGTTTAAGTACTTATTTTTCAATGACAATTTCTTAAGAAAAATTATATATTTTTGAGGAACGTGTCGTCTGACCTTAACATTAAACCAGAAATCTCTGTCAAGACTGTAGCTCTACTTGTTTGTACTTATAACAAAGGATGAGAAAAGAAGCCATTACCATCAGACCAAAACTGTAGAAGGAGTAGCGTTTTAAAGGAATTTCACAGAAATTTCAATTTTAACTAATAATGGCAACCTTGTTCATCAAAATCAAAAACTGATGCACTATTTTATGTATCTTAGTCTACTTGTGTATCTTAAGTCTACTTGTGTGCCAAGTTATATTGAAATCAGACAATAATTATAAGACAAGTAGTATTTTAAAGAAATTTCACAGAAAATTCTATTTTTATTTTTTAATAAACATGGCAACACTGTTCATCGAAATCAAAAACCGATGAAATATCCTATGTATCTTAATGTAGTATATTTGTGTGGCAAGTTACATTATTATACTTTCATGTTAAATACTCAAATCTGATTGGTTTAGAAGCAGTTAACAATCCGTTCGATTACCCTGAGCCTTAGCAACACACGTGACAACGGGTAACACAACGGTAATGCCACATGCGTGGAAATTATGTGCGTACGGTTCACCGTAGAGTTCTCAAAACGTCAGTTGCGCGTTTGAAAGAACCGGAATTAACTTGACGTCATTAAAAGCTGGCGTCCGATATAGCTTACTTGAAAACAACAAACAACAGACGATACATGCTTGCGAGTGTAGGAAACATGCTTGCGAGCCAGAAATAACGAAACTTTATATGATAAATGACTCTAATTCGAGTATCAAACAAACAATAAGGAGATTAGTGAACTGGTGAGTGTGAAAGCTTTCTATACATGAACGTAAAGACGATCGACGGTTATTTTTTGCTGACGTCCTAAATCAATAAGACAATCAGTATCATAAAATAAATGGTGCCTGTTTTGGAGGGTAACACGTCGGTTGACAATGGTTTTCCGAGGGGTGTCAATTTCAACTGTTACCCTCCAAAACAGGCACCATTTATATATTGAAATCAGACCAAAACTGTACGAGGAGTAGCGTTTTTAAAAAAAAAATTGTTCACAGACAGACGGACAGCTACACGGACGGACGCATTACTATTGCATAAGCTCTTCTAATATCTGACCAGTAGAGCTAAAACTAGTGTTTCCAATAATGCGATCCCTACTTGTAGTTCAAAAGATTATTATTTTTTTTTATTTTTGCACAAAAAGATAGTACCATAAAGGGCCTATAAAATGGTATTACCAAATTGACATGGGTATTTAAATAAAATGGATATATGCTAATCCGAATATCCTCTATTTTTCTTAAATTTTCAGTATTTATTAGTTATTTTTATATGATTCCTATACATGTTTTTAAAGAGCTAAATCCACGAATGTGCTAAATCGGCCTAATGATTTTAGGAAAAATAAAGTGAGGGGTAGAAGAAAATTATTTACGGATATTTTATCCTTAGGTATCAAACTTGAATAGTTTACGCCAAAATTGTCATTTGATGACGTCATATTTGTGCAGAAAACGTCTAAACACGAGAACTTTGCCACTTTTTATCAAAATTTAGCTTTTTTTTCGTCTTTGATTCAATTTTTTGCTGTGGCCACACTCTTTGAACAAAATAAAATCCACACCATTAAGAAGAAAATTAAAAAATGAACAAATAGAGTGTTATTTTATTTTGTTCGAGGGGTGTGGCCACATCGAAATATTTAATTTTCGTTCGATTCAAAAATCTTTCACAAAAAGTAAAGTTGGCACATAAAGGTACAAAATGATACAACTAATAGTTTTAATCGTTTACTAACATAACACTTTTTACGGATTTTTGGCTCAAATCATCTGTACTCGGCTTTGAAGCATTTAAAAGCAAACATACTTCTAGTATGTGTGAAAAATCTTATTTATTTGATATATTTTGAAACTTTAGTCCCATATTATTATTTTAACTTACATTTGAAAATTTCGTCTAGTCTTTGACTGCATAAAAATTATAACTAAATTCAATATTCTATAATAATTTTGAGAGGCAGAAAAGAAGATATTTTCATACGCCACCATTACGCCAAAAATATAGTCCCTGCTAGTTTTCAAACGCAGTTTACCATTTCTATTTCTAGTTGTATAATTGTGATGAGAAAAGAAAAATATGCTCTTTTAAACATCTTACATCTAAATATATGACATATCAACAAATATACTTTGAATATTCCATCTAGTCAGACACCAGAGAAGAACCCTACTTAAGTAAAATATTTCTTTAATGTTTTTTGGAAGATTAGGGATTTTTTATTCTCCTTTTTGGAGGCCCTCCTCTTTACTTGGAAAAATTTGCTACAGACTTGCTTTATATGCAACTTACGTTTCTTTTTATCATCAAAATTACATGTGCTACACAGGGTCTTAAAGTAACTATTTCCAATCAAAGTATTGCTTTTTTTATAAGGATATAAAAAAGAAAATTAATTAAATGTCATTGCAATAAAAACTCTAGCTCGTGCTTATTTTGGCCAACTAGACAGCACACAGAAAGACTTCTGTGTTTCTTTCTTTCCTTGTATTTGTGCTACTTTTTATGTATAGAATCAAATGAATGAGCTTGTGACCATATGGAATCGATTCAATAGCCTTTCTCTGTAACCACTTAAACTTCGTTGCCACGCATGGTCACCGATTTTGATGAAACTTCACCCATGCTTAGTACTCGACACCAGAAACAAATATCAAACAAAATTCCGTTGCTAAGTGTATCGGTTGCTATGGCAACAGCCGGAAAATTTTGAAAAATCGAGATTTTCAGCCACTTTAAATCTTGACTTTGGCTTAATAAAAACTAGAAAAAGCAAACAAATCATTCTCACAAAAACAGAACACCATGATGTCACTTATACTGAATGAAACTGTTTAGAATATATCTCTAAGTAAGTGGTAACCATTTAGAATACATTTAAAATGCTGAAATATGCTGAAAAAAAACTCCGTATTCACTAATGGTAGATGTTACATGCTCAAACTCAATCAACGACTTAAGAAAAAATATGAAAATGTTTGACCTTAAGAATAAAGGTATAAGCAATATCATTCTATGAATAACTTTTATGGTTGCCATGGTAACAAAGTGAAACCATTAAAAACCAGTTACTAAGATTGGGTTAATGTTATACTGTCTTGAGGAAAAACATGAAAATTCAAGACTGGCTAATATGCATTCTTAGGACTTTGCAACACCAAAATCATAAGAAAAATTGGGTATAATTGCTACCTTGCAGTGTTACCATGGAAACAAAGTACCAGTGCTTAAATGTGAATTAACTTTCGCTGCATTAAGAATTGAATTGCCATATAATCAAGAAACAAATTAAAAGACTCAGCTTGAATAGCACTTATCTGTTAGAACTGAAGTTGAATATCATATATTGATAAAATTTGATGATGAAAACATTACTGTTGCTATGGTTAACAAGAAGGGAAGATGTTCGATGTTGTGAACTTTATATCAGTATTTAACCCTGTGTGCCAACTTCTTGCATCCACGCAGAATTTGGATGATAGTCAAAATTAAAAGTCAGATTACATGTAGCTGTTAATAAATAGCAATCATAAACGTTTTGGGAATCTACATTTAAGGGTACGCATCCAAGGAAAGAAAATATTTTTCAGGTTTTTAAGCATATATTTTCTGCTTATTTCCATAGCAACACTCTATTTGAAGAATCTTATCTGAATTTTTTCAAATGGGAAAACTAGGAGCACACCACATCATCTTTAAAAATTGATATAGTAATTAGTTATGAGGAAATGTGCTTTTTTAAAAGATAGGATCAGATTTAAACATACAGAGTGTTACTTTGAAGGAGCTCTATAGTATAAAAGCTTGGCAACCATTGCCAACCAAAATGAAATATCATATTTTGTTATATTTTGTTATATTTTTCAAGGCTCTTTTTTCTATTATTTGGTCACATTTCATCCTATAATTGCTTTTTATTTTTACGTGTATGACTTTATAAAATTCAATGAATATTTCATTTACTTTTGAATACTTTGTTACCATAGTAACGTATGTAATAGTTGATTTACCAAATATGTTTATCATGCATTTGAGACATCTGATCTTCAACGTTTGGAAACAGTCATTGCCAATTGTTTGCTTTGCCGCAAATGTTAACTATGGGGCTCTAAACATGTTAAAAATGCCATTTTTCGAACTTTTGGTAACTATAAAACATAGCAACCAATTTTTGTCTGATTTCAGTTTAAGGTATCAATGACTTTTATCATAGAGAGTTTGGAGAAATTCTGAGACTATGCGTGCCACAGTTCCTACATAAAATTTAAAATCATTACAGAGAATGGCTCTTAACATCTAATTATGTAACACCAAGAATGTCATGCCTTAAATACCAAGAGTCCAAGCATATCAAAGCATTGTACTTCATTTTTGGAATAATTAGAAACAATAATGTCTTATAATATTCAAAAGTTGTTTAAAATTCTATTCCTTACTAGAAAGATTTAAGTCTCCACTGCAATTGTCAGCAAAGAATAATCTATTTCGGTATACATTTACCATTTATACTCACATGTTAGTCGGTTCTGCTTAATACCATAGGCCCAGGGCCCACATCCCTCACCTTAGCAGTTGGCTAGGAAAAAGCACATATCATATCATAACTGAAAGTTAACTGGGGGTTGGGGTTGGGAAGGGGGCTTGAATTTTAACCCCCCAGGGGATCATGATTTGAACAAACTAGAATCTACACTACCTGAGGATGATGCCCTGTATATATCACTAAGCATGGCTTTGAAGTACTTGAAAAGAAGATTTTAAAATGTTTCCCTATATATTCCTATGTAAAACTTTTATCTGCCATTTGGCCCCACCCTACCCCCGGTGATCATGATTGGAACAAATTTGAATCGACACTACCTGGGGATGATTCCACATGAATTACATCTTTCCTGGCCTAGTGGTTCTTGAGAAGAAGATTTTTAAAGATTTTTCCTATATATTCCGATGTAAAACTTTGATCGGCAATTTTTGTCCCACCATACTCCCGGGGGTCATGATTTGAACAAACCTAAATCTTCACTACCTGAGGATGATTCCACATGAAATACATCTTTCCTGGCCTAGTGGTTCTTGAGAAGAAGATTTTTAAAAATGCCATTATTTCTTCTCTAATTCATGATTATCTCCCCTTGGAAAAAGGCATGGCCCTTTATTTGAATAAACTTGAATCCTCTTTACCCCAGGATACTTTGAAGCAAGTTTGGTTGAAATTGGCCCAGTGGTTTTTGAGAAGAAGATGAAAATGTGAAAAGTTAACAACAACGACGACGACGGCGACGACAGCGACAGACAACACACAAATTTTGATCAGAAAAGCTCACTTGAGCCTTTGGCTCAGGTGAGCTAATAAGTCTGAAATTTAGACAGTTTATTTTTTTCACTAACGGCTGATGTTAGATTGCGGACATGTCCATAACAAAAAAATACTTTAGAAAACTATATAGTTTACTGTAGTTTAATATAATTAACAAGAGAAGCAAAGTTAAAACTTTGGAACTTTGATTTGCGAAAGTGAAAACTTTGGAACGTCGTTAACCACTGTCAAAATGTACGATCCTCTCCCAAACTGACCGTAGTTGCATGAGACGAGAATATTTTGTAGCTCATTAAAGTATTAACCAATGCAAGTAAAGTATAGTCGGACCTTTCATGCGACCTTTCAATACCCATTCGCAGTGAACGAAATACTTCTGATGAATAATAGTATTAATAGAGAGGGTCTCTCTTGTACCAAAAAAAAAGAACTATATTCATTTAAATCTAATTCATTATAATATTAGTCAGATGTGAACTTAGTCTTTTATATCGAAAGAAAAAAATATACTACAAATGAAATATTTAGAATTAAAAAAAACAGCCTCTTCAACCTTAGTCAATATGTATATTGTAATTTGATAAATACTAGAATTCAAAATTGATTCTAAAATAACCATGCAACAGTGATGTATTCAAGTAACACGGCTCACTATTAAAGCATAAATGAACCCTTTTTCTCAACACAATATATTATTCTATGTATTACATGTACTTGTATTCTTTGTTATATATCCTTAAACATAAGTTGTCAATATTTATGTCTCTCTTTTTCGGAATTTGGAGAAACGAAGCAATAGTGAAAATCTCGATACATATATCTGAAACGTTTACAGTGATATGTGTTAAGCTGCATAAAATCTAAAACATATAAATATTTCACGTTGACTATTCAAATCATTGTATAAATTTAAAAGGAATTTAATTGCTTTTTTGCCTCTGTATTTTCAGTTTAAAAAAAATGGTTCTTTCAAATGATTTGAATATCATTTTATTTATCCCTTTGTTTGTATCTCTTTCTTCCAGCTATCTCTTAAACATCCGGGGTTTAAGATGTTCCCTTGACTAGATAGAAAACACAGAAAAACTTCAATAATTACTATATGTATAGCACTAGGGCATTTATAAATATTTTGACAAGTGATATCTCATTGTTCAGGAAAGGTTTATGAGTGTTTCTCTTAGATATTACAAGCGATTTCTAAATTTCATATCATTAAGAGTTGCAACTGCAACGCTTAATGATACACCATTGTGTATCATTAAGCGTCGAATATGTCGATATTTGCATGTTTCATTAAGCGTCGATGTTGCACTGCATTTGTGACGCTTAATGATATAATTCTGTCATTAAGCGGCGATTTAGCATTAGCGGTTGATAATGTCAGCTATTAATGCAATAATTTATGGCATTAAGCGTTGTAATTGCAACGCTTAATGCTATTTGTATCATTAAGCGGCGTTTTATCATTAGAGGTTGCTACACTGCCGTCATGAGAAAAGGGCCCTTATCTTTTGACGTCACAATGCTCAGAAAACGACGTCAAAGTCGCGGTATTGTAAACACGGAAGTAATTTTGTTGACTGCATTTTGTGAACAAGAAATAAAATTGAATTTCAAAGTGTATCAAAAATTTGAAATTTGATGCGGACATTTTTAATAGGTATATGATATTATTTACTATTTAGTACGTAAATTTATTCACAATTTTGTTAAAGTATTTAACTTGATATATATACGGGGCATTGGACATGCACATTGCTGTGGAACACAGGAACAGCGATTAAAACGATGTCTATGCATGACTAAATTAAAGCTGCTGCATATTTGCAATTTACAAATGCTGAAATTTGAATTAATGATATGTAAGAAGTCTTAATATGAAAACATATATTCCATATACATGTATATTTTTTTTCAGAGAGAGAGAAAAAGAAAGAAGAAAAGAGGAGTGAGAGATCTTTGCACATATAGTAATTACCGTTCTTATAAGCGCTACTTTTATATCATAATTTAAAATGTATTTAGCCATTTTAATTTTAATCCATAATTAATCTTACTGATGTACCCCGATAGCCAGCCTTCGGTGAACTGTCGATTTTAAAGTGTGTAAAAAAAAGGGAGGGGGTAAGTAGACAAGCCAAAAAAATCTCCGAATTAAAAGACCGGTTAAAGTTCAAGGTAAAAACAAAGTCCCTCTTTGATTGAATAAAAATACTGGGAAACCTTCTACATCAACAATATTTTTTTTTTATATAAATTAACAGTAAGAGAACATGCTAAGGGAAAAAAGGGGAAAAATACGGAGGATGGGTATGCCACCAAAATTTTGCTAAAATAATTTGTTTCAAAAACACATTTAAAATGATCAAATAAATACATTCAAAGGAATTGTATGATAAAAATTACTATTGTTTTCTAAAAATTTTCCGATGAAATGATTGAATGAAATCCTACTCGAACATGTATTGCAATATGTTAAAAATTAAATACAGCTAATGTAGACTTTTCCCAAAAGCATTATACCGTATGTTGGTGGGATTAACAATATTGCGTCGACAGTGATATTATGAATTAGGATATCTATAAACCGAAAGAAAAAAACTATATAGATTACAGTAAGCGAAAAGACGTACGAATTTCTGGCTAATGTCAGATATATGGGTACATGTATTAAGAATGCATTACTATAGATAGAGCAAAAAGTATAAGTGACAAGTGGTTATGGGTGTAATTTCCATAAGTTATGAAAATGTGCGTGAAATATATTTCACTGACTATTGAATTCATGATTTGAAATAAATAAGTCACGTTCTGCGTTGAAATCTTCAAATCTGATTCATGTATCAAAATACCCCGCATGTCTACGGCGCCGCTGGAGGGTCAGGTAAAAAAAAATATTTTTATTTGTTCGGACAAATTAGAAATTCTTTCGGACGAATTAGTTATTTGTTCGGACGAATTAGATATTCGTTCGGACAAATTAGAAATTCGTTCGGACGAATTAGAAATTTGTTCGGACAAATATGTTATTTGTTCGGACAAATTAGAAATTCGTCCGAACGAATTTCTTATTTGTCCGAACGAATTTTTTATTTGTCCGAACGAATTTCTACTTTGTCCGAACAAATAACTTATTTGTCCGAACAAATTTATAATTCGTCCGAACGAAGATCTTTCTAATTTGTCCGAACGAATAACTAATTCGTCCGAACAAATAACTAATTCGTCCGAACGAATTTCTAATTTGTCCGAACAAAGAAAAATATTTTTTTTTTACCTGGCCCTCCAGCGGCGCCGTACATATCTCTATCGACATTAATTTCTTTAAGTTTTGTTAAAATCGAGATAAGAATTTACTAGTATATCATAATCCTACATGTAACATGACTCTACGGAAAGGAATTAATAAACAAACACAAATATTCCCACTTTTAAAGAAAATATTGGCCATTACAGTCCACGCAAGTAGCAACGGGGGGAGCTACATTGAAAGTCCCCCCCTCCACACACACAGATACACACTTTTTGTTGCGGCATAGTCAAATTCGTGCACTACAAAAGAATTAGGCAGTGTGTTATGTTTGATTAAATAAATTTGATACTGACAGAGAATTGAACCTACCCCCCCCCCCCTCCCCCCTACGGCGAAATTGGATTCGAGTTTCCACAACCCCCCTCTCCCTTTTTTTGGTTGAGTAGTTTTTTTTTAAGATAATTTTTTTTCTGTCTGACCCCCCTCCCCTTTTTTTCAAATGAATGTGTGGGAACAGGAGAAGATACGAGTCAAATGTGTGGATTTTATAATATGTTTGCCTTGTTTGGTATGTTTTGAATTACAATGGTTTGCATAAATATTTTAAGCGAAAGAGAGTCAAATTAGAGCGGTATATTATAACTTAATTAAAAGCATCGCCTCATACAAAAAGCATGGAAGTGTGCTGGACGTAATATTTCCTTAGTGGTGAGACAATCGCATCGAAATGAGAAAAAACCTATAAGGTGTCAAGTTAAATAGCCATTGTTAACAAGGAAAAAATGAATAGATGACCTTTCATGGACGCGTGGAAGATTTTGTTTTGCTTGTCAAGCAAGGAATATTTGGTGGTTGAAAGTGCTCACAACTGAAAAAAATATAGCTGCCCCCACCCCCCACCCCCACCCCACCCTGCACACACACAACTAATATGGCTTCCTACGGGCCTGTCGTTCTTGCGTAAAAATATACTAGTATTTATTCAGTTTCAGTTTCAAATAGATTTCGTCAAAATTTTAATGGAACTGTAATTTCGCACAGAAAAGTCTAGCTGCAGATCTGTAGCGTTATGGTTTTATATATTTGTCTTTGACCATAACGTTACAGATCTGCAGCTAAGAAAAGTCAAGCACGGGTTTAGTGAACATACATAAGAAAGAGAAAAGAACAACACAATTCACCATCTCGTTTGATTATATCATGCAATATACATAAATCTTTTTTTTTTCAGATCATAGTAGCGGCCCTTGGAAATAATATTCAAATGTGTTCAAGTTAAACAGGGTACATGTGCCACAAAATTAAAAAAAAATCTTATGAGGCAGAAATATTTGTAACCGATTTTAATTATGGTATACTTTTTAAAAAGTAAGAAGTTAAAAGACGGTTTCAATTTGAAGTATAAATTCAAAGAAAGTTTCAACTAAAGGTACGGTTAATTCATAAGAGAATCCTTTACAAGTACATTGTACATGTTTTTCCCTATTTACGATGTTTCTACTCCATAACTAAGACAGGCGAAAAAAAATGAATTGTTTAAACAATGGAACCTTAGAGCTTTAAAAATTTTGAATAAAATATTCAAAAAAGTAACAGTTTTAAAATCCGATTGATGGAAGTAGCGAACGTATAGTATATTTTTTTTAATTCATGAATTTTTACAAACGGAACAAACGTTTTTAAAAACAAGTTTACATATCTAGGCGTATCTGAATTTATTTTCCAATTGAATTTTTCGATGATACAGAAAAAACATGGTGTTTTTCATCCTATCATAACAATTTTAGGGAACAAAGTTATGTGCGTGTGTGTTGGTGAGTGAATGCTTACTCATATGATTTTTTTAAATATCGGGATCAATGTGCTTTTTGCGAGGGGGTGCCCCGTTTAACGCGCGGTCCATTCTGCATGGGATTCTCTCTCTGTGTATATATTTCCTTTAATCTTTAAGTGTCCGAGTGCTTTATATATTTTATAAATCAAATCAAATTTATTTAATATAAAAAAAATAGTTTGTATGGATTTAAACAAATATTTTTTCCCTATTGATTATGTTACATGTATAAACTACTAGTATTCCTAGATTCTGTCTAGAACCCCTTTTACGAAATAACTAGATCTGCTCTAAAATAGTATAAAAATAATAATAATATACGGAATTCCTTAGGAATAGTTACATACTAGTCGCTTGGAAGAAAAAAAATAAATACTTTCTCAAGTTTTAAATTCTCCAAACGATTGAGGTTATTAAAATAACGTAATTTTAAGAATTTCTGAAAAATGAATTAGACGCAGGCGACGTCATTACAATTTCAGTGAGTAGCGTCAAAGTTGTTTTTGGAGCGCGTCACTAAAATGTTCATAAAATACTGAAAAAGTGAGATATTTTCAAAATTTATGTATATTTGCATTCAGAAAGAGTCCGGCTATCAAAATTCACCAAAAAGTCATTTTATGAAAATTTGAACTTAAGGGCCCTTTTCTCGTGACGGCAGTCATATGTATTGAATCAAATGAGCTAGTCACCAAGGGGCTCGATTTAGGATCTAATTATGTAGCACCAAAACGTATTATGTCCCTTGCAATTTTATAAAATAAAAGAAAACGTAAAATAGAGGTTTTATTTTACATCTACAAACCATGTTGGAAAATTTCTTTTTTATGCCCCCCCCCCCCCCCATTTGAAGAAGGAAGGGCATATTACTTTGCTGCTATCTGTCGTCGGTCTGTGGGTCCATTTGTTTCCGTTCATTGTAATCACAAGTGTTCCACATACTGAAATGAAATTTGGTATACAGGTATTATTGATTATTGTTTTCAAACTCATTCATTATTTTGCGATGAAGTAAAATAAAATTCTCTGATGGTACTTATTCTATGCATTTAAAGGAAGTCATTTATCTTGGGAAAATCATCACTGGAAAAGGTATATTGTAAAGCATATGTTCATGTTCATTGCCTATGTTTTTTTTAAATAGCAAATGTATTTTGCATATATTTTTTGCTCGCCTGACCCCTGCACCCTCACCTCTCACCACTGTAGGATCGATCCCGATCATGATCATTTTTCTGTAGCACACTAAGCATACATATTCTTGATGTAGAGTATTTGTTGATTCACTGGTATATTTTCCATTTTACGATCTTGTTCTGAGAGTACATTTCTAAATTTAAATTCAAACTTCTTTCTCGGCAGTAAATCATATTAATTATACTTTCCAAAAACTATACATACAAAGCATACTCGAAGTATTTAAACTGTAAATTTTATTTTTAAAATACATTAGATATGCCATTAAGAATGAGGAAAATTGCAAGAAAGTTCACTAGAATTGAAATGTATAAGATCCAAGAATCCAGTTTTATCAGAAAGGGGAGGGGGTCGCTGATAAAATTTCTCACCAGTAAAGATCTGTTAGAATTGACAAATAATAATGTTGAATATCATATATTTACAAATAATAATGCATGACAAGATCCCGGATTGGTGGATAGGGGTGATTTTTTCTATCATGTAAGGTTGCAGCTGCAACGCTTACATATTATGTAATGATACACTAATGTGTATTATTAGTTGTCGATATTTGCTTGTTTCATTAAGTGTCAGTGTTGCTCTGCATTTGTGACGCTTAATAATATAATTCTATCATTAAGCGGCGATTTAGCATAAGCGGTTGAGAATGCAATAATATATGGCATTAAGCGTTGTAATTGCAACGCTTAATGCTATTTGTATCATTAATAAGCGGCGTTTTATCATTAGAGGTTGCTACAAACCATCTTTTATCCGCAATTCCTCTCATACCAATTAATGAAATCTGATGACACTTTCACAAATCTTGATTACATGTTGCCATTATCCACCTCCTATTTATCTTTTTTTATCTAAGAGTATTAAGTGGATTTAGTCAAATAATAGTTGAATATCATAATAAATCAATAAAAAAGATTATATAATCTGATG
The DNA here is from genome assembly GCF_032062105.1 of Saccostrea cuccullata. Taxonomy (NCBI): domain Eukaryota; kingdom Metazoa; phylum Mollusca; class Bivalvia; order Ostreida; family Ostreidae; genus Saccostrea; species Saccostrea cuccullata. Next base: position 59,592 of record NW_026929864.1, read on the forward strand.
GATAGTTTTAAAGATTGTATATATTTTTTCTTTATATACGTGCATGGTGAAAATAACTCTTTTGTTATATTAAAAAAAAAAAAAAAAAGATGGACCAGATACTGTTGAGATATTTCCGAATTTTTCCACAAGTCTCAGTATCCATGGCAACAGTAGTTTTGGTCCTGTCAACTGCAGTGCTTGCTGCAATCCTCCATGTAATATATATTGGGAGGGAATCGATCCAATGGGAAGAATATTAATCACAAACATTTCTGGAATGACACTTCCAATTCAACATATACATGTACACAGAGAAGAAGTGAAGGCGTATCAATGCGTGGCTGAAGGACGGTATAGTAACACACAGGGCCATATAACAACCTTCAGGGATGTTGATCTTAATATTCAATGTAAGACTATTAAATAACTTGTTAGGAAAACCAATTGTTTAATCGTTTTGCTCGTATTAAGGTCTTCTCTCCTGATTTTATTTTTTTTTTATCAAAAAACAAAACTCCTTTCAAAGATTTCTATTACATTCTGTTGTTTACTATTAATTCTGCACTATTTATTGGACAAAGAATAAATTACAAAATAAACAGTTCAGTGCCACCAGGAAATTAAATACGAATTGTGAAAAATATGTATAATAGAAAGGGGGAAATCTACAAAAAAGGAAACGACAATAAAGATCTACAGAATGAGGGATTATACAGGAAAACCCGGTATAACCTTCACACATAATAAGTCTGAAACTAGTGCAAAATATCAATGAGAAACAAAAACAAAATGAGAAAGTTTAAGCTTTCTTTTAATTTGATTCGTTTTTCAGTAAATTTTATGATTTTTCGTATCAATCACTCCTTCAACATTTCAATTTTAATTGTTATATCAGAACAACTATGGTATTTTTTACCATGAATATTTTGTAAGAATGAAGATTTTAATGCAATAATTTGTAATGTAAAGTGCTCTTTACATTCGAATCTTGGTTCCACAAGGAATAAATTGGTGACAAAGAATTGCAAAAACAAAATCAACCGGTAACCAGGCAATGATCAATGTTTGCTTTTATCTAACTATTTCAGATCTAACATCACCCGTATTCTTAGCGTCAGTCAATTGAATAATTGAAAATGGACATATCATAGACATGGAGGAAATGGATATTGTAACATTGAACTGTACAGCTAATGGAAATCCCGAGCCCGAAGTTGATATCGAAACACAACAAGGGAACAAAGTCAGGATGCTTGGGCACAGATCAAAGAAGTCGTTTACATATACCTTTCTGGGTGAAATGCAATGTACTGTTACAACGACATATACATGTACTGCTAAAATCAAGGAATTAACGACAGTTTTACTGAAACAAAAATATATGTAAAATGCAAGTTTGTAATTTTATACATACTTTCTGTAGTTTTTAACTTTTTATCCCCCTCCCCCCCCCCCCTCTCTCTCTCTCTTTTCAGTAAAACAAAGTTAAGCATATAGCAAATACGGTTCTAATAATTTAACGCCTTAACATTGCAGAAGTCATTTTCTATTCCCGAAGAGATTTAAAATACTGTAAACCTAACAGGTATAATGAATTACATGCATTGTTTTGACAAGGCAACCGTGTTTGTTCCTGGCAATTTTAGCGTGTTATACTGTTTTCACAGATTTTTCAATGTTTTATGTTTCACGACCTCCCGATCACGAGCGCTCTACCGACTGAGCCACCGTGAACGGTTATTTGTATGGAAAATATGGACATAACGAAGCGTATTCAAGGTCAGAAGTCAATAAAACAATACAAAATAGGAGCAGTGCAAACACGGACCTCAAAACATCAGAGGTGGGATCAGTTATCGTAAAGTAGTGAGCATCCTCTGCCGACCGGTCACAACCGCTGTGTTTTCAATGTCATGATTGCGAAGTAACAGGAAAACCCGTCGTCAATCAGTGAATAAAGAATGGACTAACTATTAGTATTTGACTCAATACATCTAATAAATTGTATATGCTGGCTGTATTGACTATAGAACTTACGAAATTTTCACTTTAAACGAAACTCCTGGTATTCTTGTCACATCAACTTAAATTGTCAATAGTTTACCTTGCTTAAGAAATTGCTTTTTACGCAGAACATGCACTTGCGTATTGAATCAACTGAGACTGGTTGCCGGTGGGCAGGGGAAGTTCACTCCTCCATGGCATCTGATCCTACATCCGATGTTTTGGAGGTCAGTGTTTGCTATGCTCCTATTTTGTATTGTTTCATGGACTTTTGATCTTGAATACTGTTCGTTATCTCCAGATGTTTCATTCCAAAATAGTCAACAACGAAAACATATTGAATGTAACGGTTAACGTGAAAGTCAAGATTAAGATGTAAAAATTATAGCATATTCTGTATCTTGTCAAAGGTAATGCACATTTTATATATGAAAGCTCTGTGGCAACGCACTTTGAAAAAATTTCGCACTTTGAAAAATTTTTTCAAAGTGCGTTAAAATTGGGACAAAAGCAACGCACTTTGAAAAAATTTTTCAAAGTGCGTTAAATTTTGGACACACTCAACGCACTTTGAAAAAATATTTCAAAGTGCGTTGAGAGTGTACATCAACATTTTTTACCATGTGAACATTTAACGCACTTTGAAAAAAAATATGTATAAAACAAAAAACTCTATACTTAGATTTTAGTAATTGAGAGAATCAACTTTTATTAATTGTATCTTTCGAAAAAATTTTTGATTTACATGTATTCATTTAACCTCATTGGGAACAAGGAGAAGGCAAGGAGAACCTCCCGGTACCAATGCTTATGCAACACCAAAATATATACCGGTATATATTTGCATAACTGGTATGACGTTGAAAACTTTAAATAAATTTTGGTTTACATATATAAAATGCATGCAAACTGCAAAACTAAAGTAAAACATTTAGAGATATATAATTTTCAAAGTATGGAAAAATCAAAATCGCTCACTTTCACATCCTGTAGTGACCTCATCACCAAAGAGTTATCAAACAGGTTCAATTATTTATCATACCCAAGATTTGCAAGAATATTGCCCAAGCCATACATATTTTTTCAAAGTGCGTTGATTTGGTCCCAAATTTAACGCACTTTGAAATTTTTTTTCAAAGTGCGTAATTTTTCAAAGTGCGTTGTAACAAAGCTCTAACTTTTCTCCATATAATGATATGAGCAAAGACTTTTTTATTGAAAATTTGTCGCGGGTATTGCACTTGATAGATATGAAAGCTTTAATATACATGAGTGAAATTCCTTTCTCTCCTCCTTTAAAATAAGTTACCAATTTAAATATTGTTTTTTTTAAAGTAGGTCAAAATTTCAAGATCAAGGTCAATGGATTAAAAATCTTAGCATTTTTAGAAGGTCTCTTTGCAAATAACGTACATGGTATATCTAAATATGAAATTCCTCTCTCCTTTTATTCAATAATTATGACCAAGTTTATTTTTTTGTGATAGACAGACTAATAGACTGACAACAAGAGAATGGAATTTAATTTTCCCTCATTTAAGCGAAAGCGGGGTACCAAAAAATTGTGTTAGAAGCTTAAGAGCTTCCCTTGTCATATGAACTCGAAGCCTTATTTATGACACAAGACTTTCGAAGCAAAACTAACAAATGGTAATTAATTTGATTTTTAAAAAAGGTAAAATTTGATAAATAATAACTAGTGTACGTATTTTGCATCTATTTTTATTTCAAATCAAAGACTTCAAATAACTAGTTTTCTTGAAATCCAAAGACATCTTCTATACAGCACGTGCATCCTGGACGACAGTCAAAACAACACCCAGGAAAGAAATCTGCAATAGGCGAAATATTCATCAATTTATTTACAAAAAAAAAATGTTAACATCTCTATTATAAAATCTTTTACAATGCTTAATTAATGCATTGAGGATTGCAGTCCGCCCAATCAGTGTCTTATATTTGAATCCACATTTTCAAAATTGTATTGTAAATGTGTACTGTTATGTCTCTCAAGATACCAAGAAAAAAAATGAAATACTTTTGTTATAATAAAAAGTTAGATTAGAAATTGTATAAATTGGATCAAATTTAAGATCAGTGTCATGAAGTCAAATAAAATCCTATTCGGAAGGTCTAATAATATTAAATACACAAATGAGAAAGTATGAAATCCTTGCTTTTTCTGGAGCAAATGTAACAGTCTAAATTAGTCGTTTTAATTAAAAGTGCCAGTAATTTTGGTTGATGTCACGAAATCTGTATAGAGATTTATATATTTTCTTTCATTTAAATGTGATCAGGAAATGTACAAATCTTTCAAAAGAACATCAGATTTAATTTCGAGGTCATGAACACAAGATAGGAAAATCCATTTATTTATTAATCTGGAAAGTTCTTGTTACAAGCAAGTGTTTGTCAACTATGATTAGAATATATTGTCTCGTTTGAAAATTTTTATGTATCAAAATTTGAAAAGTTTGACGAACGTCAATGGATGCTGTCACAATTAAGATAAGTAGCCATAAATAATTCACATTTTAAATCAAATGTGTTTCAAGTAAAGGTTATAACCAATATCTTTTTTTTTAAATGTCAAATCCTGGGTGATCAAATTTTATTGTATATATGGAATAAAGACATACAGGAAATATGTGAAATAGGAAAGTACCCTCTATTTGAAAAGTTGTTACAATGGACAAATTTGCTGTGTCAGAAAGGTGAACAAACATACAGACTGACAATTAGGTAGTTTTAATGCCCCCTCTCTTTGGCAAAATCGAGGGAAAAACATTGCGGATGATCATCAGCAAATATGTTTATTGTACGGAGGAGTATAAAAAAATTGGTGGGCTAACGCCATAAAATTAAAACGGCATAAGGTACACCGAGGAATTTTAAAATAACTAGTTAGCATCATTTTTCTATCTATAGAATAAACCAAAAATTATCAATTTTGTTAATGAAAAAATGAGAATATTTTTTAAGAAACGGTATGCCCAGGCTGTGCAGCCTCGAACACAACGTTTTTTTTTTAGACCCAAGCGCAACTGAAAAAAACAGTCTTTTGATACGAATCTATGACAACCAAAAATCCCAATAATTGAGGTAGGTTTTGGCACACTATTTCTGCATAAACTATAGAATTTTTACCTCTTTCTCGGAGTTCTATGAAATTTCGTCGTAAATTTTACATGACGAGTTTAAACAAATAAGGCTTTGAAAATGGCCTTCAAAAGGGAGAGGCGTTTCTTTTTCCAACATTCTATAACGTTTTGCCTGTGAAGAAAAAAACGGTATAGACAGAGGGAATGTTTAAACAGCTGGCTACGGAAAAAATGATGTTCATCCAGAGTAGTTGTTTTGAATGCCATAACTGATTGAGAGAGAAATGGAAAGTACAATTAATGCTGATTTGTAATCAAGGCGTGAAAAATAAATAAAATAAAAATAAAATAAATCACTTAAAAATGACGTTGAACATGTCTTGAAGATATTGAGCTAAAAAAAGCAAAATGTGCTGCCACTATCATGAGTATAAATCCCTTTGCAATATAACTTGCATTGAACACCACTGTTCATTGCATTGTAAAGTCCTGTGATCAAGATGGGTTTTCTCAGCTCCGGGGAATCTCATCAAAGTAAGTATGAGGTGGAAGAAGCGGACATTGAAAAACTATGCCGTTTTCGGACGTCATGAAACTAATCGGCTAATGTGGTTTTATTTTTATAATAATTAGACAAATAATAAACGTATCAGACTAAAAATTTCATCATTTCTTTTTATGGCTGATTTTTGTTCCTTATAAATTTTGAAAGCACAGGCTATTTATTACCAATTTTATAGCCTCGGTCCATGAACTTTTTGATAATCCCTCATACAAAGGATTATTAAAAAGGAGTTGAAGTAGCATTACTTTTTCAATGAATCTGCATACAAACACGCGACAGTGTCACTTGTCTGGAGAATGTACGGACAATGTATCAATCAAATACTAAAACAGGCATCGCATACAAGTTAACGGCCTTTTATTTAATTGCAAATGATATCTTATTTGAGAACAAAAGACATTTTTCCTTGTACAAAATGTGATTTTATCAGCCTCTCACTGACATTGACAAGTGCATTGCGATCGATGCATCGTTTATATACTGTTGTATGGGATTTAACAAACGACAAAACTGCATGTAATAATAAGTTAGTATGTAGTATACAGCTATCCAGCTGTTTGAAATAGCAATTAATTTCATTTTGTGGTATTTTGAAGACCTTATATTATGTGTGACGTTATAGTAAACATTTCCCGTACAAATTAGGCCCCGCCTCCTTACTTTAATCTTAACTGTGCTGCGTATCTGGAGTATCTAAAACATTTCTGAAACTGTGGACAGAAGATTAAAATGTGGCTTTCGGGATTCTCTAGATGTTTTAAAATAACATTAATTACTGCTATGACTATTAGAAATAAGAAATATTTTCCAGTTGTTACTTTTTTTTTACATGTTACATTTTTACTATTTGAAAGCTAATATTAATGTTATTTTACAATTGTTACTTGTTTTATTTCATAATATTATTTTTATTTTATAATTGTTACTTTTTTCATTCACACCCTCTGATTCCTTGTCCGATTGTGAAAGCATGCATTCGATGAAACTAGTTTCATTTTTGAATATTACTTATGGTAGGGTAGGATGATATATTTTCTCACCAATATTAGATTTTTTCTTAATGTTTGACTAACTTTTTTCGGGCGTTTATAGAATAGTTGGATAATTTTTTAAGTAATATCATTTCCATGCAGAAATATTTAATTGAAATCAAATATTTTCAATTATGAATATCTTGTTCAAGAAATAATACATGAAATGAACTTTTCACAAATACTGATTTATAACTCTTCTGATCACATTGTTTGGATGATAATTAATATGAATTAAGCATGTTCCCTCTTACCATTGTGAGTAGCACTGTTGATAGCTGCACCTTCAACGCAGCCTGAAAATTCATGAACTATAAAAAAAAAAGGAAAAGCAATACAAAATAGTCCAGACATTCCTTATGTCCTCTCTTAATTCGTTTTTAACCATTTTCCTCTATCTTTATCCATACTATGTTGCACATTAACTTGTCGTAGTAGTTCTTAAAGACTATATTAACTTTCCTTTTACATGTATCTTTACAAGGGTTGATAAAAAAATTCGAAGACGGTGTTGAACATTTTTTAAAAGAAATCTGTTAACAATATTTAAATAAAATAGTATAAAACAAATGCTGCTATGATACACGTAATTTTACAAGATTTTATTAGTGTAAAACATAAAGGATGGAGGATTAGTTAGTATTTTATCTTTATATTGTGTGATCTCTTCGATAATTTTCATCCTTTTTTCTTCTCATTCTATCTAAACGATGCCCCGTACAAAGTTTAACTTTTTTGGCATCATTCAAAGAAACACATGATTACAATATTTATTATATTTTTAGGGAATTAAAGAGACCCAATGACACAGATCTGGTAAAGAAATAATAATGCTCAATAAAAATGCATCAAGTAAATAAACATATTCCTCTATATTTTTTACGTTTAATAAGTAAAGTTTTATTCTCAGCTATGTGGACCGAAAGGGAAGATGAGATATTAGTAGCTTCTTAATATCTAATATTTAAGAAAACAAGGTAGTTGTAAACATATAGAAAAGGTAATAAAGATGTCCATAATGAAAGGGTTCCCTTTACTCAGTACCAGTTTTATCACATTGATCAGCTGTGTGTCACGTGATTTGTGTAAAAATAGAATTGTAAACTGAATAAATAAATTGAGGCTAGTGTAACCGCATACTCGTGCTTTAGGGGAAAATTAATTATACACATTACTAAAGGTTAATACTGTCTACCGTAAAAGTGCTGTGAGCTAGTTTGTATTATTTGGGAAGAATTTTTAAGAAAACGGGCGCTTTAGATGGCGATTCGGCAGGAATAGTGGCTCACAAAAAGAATAAAAAAAAAACATTTATTTCTAATATTTTTTTTTTCAAAACCAAGACATTAATTGTGTTGTAGGTAATTGTATAGTTGACAAATATTAGGCTGAACATGTTTGAATTTATTAGAATATGCCAACCCGAAGATAGCCGTACCAATCAAATGCTGCAAAAATCAGCTCTTTTAAAGCCATTTCTCGTTAATTTTGTTGCTTCTGGGTCCTCTCTCCATGATTTTAAATGCAGGGTATTTTAACAGTTAAATTAATTGAAGTTTTTTTTTAATGAAGAGGCCACCCAAAATACCAAAAAAAATTCCCGTTTAGTTTCTGGGAGAAAATAATGAAAAAGTTAAAGTGTATAGGACTGTTGCTTTAAATACCCATTATCTATAGTGTCCCGGGTGGATCAAGTGTTTTGTTGCTGGATTCGAGTTCCATCTAAGCAAAATTTTAGGTTGGAATATGGTGAAGTTTTTCTTTTTGTTTTGATTTCTTTTATACTGTAAAGTATTAATTCGGTAGTAAATAATAATTCTTTGAATAGAGTTCTAAAGTATATTTTATAAATCATTTTGAATTGATTTATTTCGAAATGCATTGATATTCAGTCATTTATAGTGTTAACGTTGCTGAATAGAAATAAGTACGAGGGCTGTCCGTAAAGTTCGTGGACAACATTGATAATTTCGGACAATCATTGACAAAATAAAGGAAACTATTATTTTCATTAAATTCATGTTTCTTTTTAGAATTATGCAAGTTTTCAACAAAGCACAAATAGTTATATTTTTATCAGATACAAAAAAGACCCACACTCATACCCGGAGCACTTAAACGAAAACTCTTGACGTTACCCGACGTCAAAAGCTAAATACGAGCACATGTAACTTTTCTCAACATAGTCTCCGTTTAACTTAATACATTCTTACATCGTTTTAATCAGACTTTGACAACGACAAGTAATAACTGTGGAGGATTCCCAGCTGATTACGTAACCAAAGGCAAAGGGCGAGCGATTTGTTAATACAATTTAAAAGATAAACAAATAAGGTAATTTATTTTCCTTATTATTCAACACTAAACTATTTGAATTTGATTATTTTTATTTTAGTTATTCATTCTCAAAAACTACTGAATATGTGTTGTCCATGTCATGCGCAGTACAGTTAAGGTGACAAAAGGAAATTCGAGAATGTGAATTTTTCAGATAAAAAATACAATCTTTACAAGGATTGGTGATTTGTTTACGACTTTACTGATTTAAGAAAAATGCAGTTTGGTTCAAATCTACATCTTGAGGACATTTTGATTTTTTTATGAAGACTTGTCACGTGATGTCGGCTTAATCATTCTCTCTATGCGTTCGAAATTCACCAACTTTTACGATATGATGTCACAATGACTAGTGCAATGAATTGTTTATATGTTGATTTGTGGGATTTCACAAACGACAAAACTGCATGTAATAGAAAGTTTTGGTGTAATTCGACAGTTTGAAATAGTATATGATTTTATTCTGTGGTAGTTTGAACGTATTCCCTATTAATTAGGACCCGCCTCCTTAGTGTAGCCATTTATCCCCGTTCAGAATTGACCCTTTTTACAAATAATCTTTAAATTTATATTTTAAATTTGTTTTATCAGTTATTTTCATTGAAATTATCTCTGAATCTTTATTTACTGTTGGTTTATCACTAAATCATTTACAAAATTACATAGTGACATTCTCGGGACAATTGCTGTGAACTACAATGGGACAGAGCGTTAATACAAACACTCATTTCTAATATACCTTCATGTAATTATTTAATTTTTCTTTCTGCTATGTGCAACTTATCGAAACTTTTTTCAGACTGTAATATTCTCAACACATGTCATTTAATCACTCAATTCACTAATTGTTGTCAAAGAACTCTTTTATACCAGTATATGAATTGTATGCGTTAGTCCGGAGGCCTGACGAATTACTGGCCACTTACATCAGTATTCTCTACTTGTTTTTCATAAATGTTGAAATTGTTGACAATCAAAAAATTACATGCTTTTATTTATAAACCCGGAAACTTTATTACCCGTTACTTTGGATTTCTAATATATGAAAGAACCTTATAAATACGCCTTTACAAATTCCGGCCAACGAAACCACTCATTTTCCTGCCATTATTCCCTATTTTCCGATGAAAGACATATACTTTTTTCGGTCTAAGCTGCGCGGTCATACTTATCTGCACTGCATGGCAAGCAAGTTGTAAATCAAAAAATGTATATACATCAATTGATCTAATGAACGATACTTATCAAAACATACAATTTTTCTTTATCTCTAAGTTGTACATATCTATTAAGTCATCTTGCATCATTTTCGTAGCAGAAAAACATAATTGTTATAATTATCTATGATGCAAAATTTTTCCCTAGAATACGAGGGGCATTTCAAAAGTTCTGGCAACTGTTTAATAAAAGATAAACCGTTTAACGGAAATTATTGAGATTGATATCATTTGAAAGATCAGAAAAATATATACATATTGTGACGTCACTTTATAATTTTTATGACGTAATAACTCCGAAAATGACGTCAGAATACAGAATGTTTAGCATACTGACCATAAAAATGACGTAACAAAAGACACAATTTGATCAAATTAAAATTTTCAAGACAACTTTTGCTCATTTCTCGGACGCAGGTTAACGGACGCAAATGCCAGTTGGTGGAATGTTTACATAGACTACAATCTATCATATGGTATTTTATTTTGGAGATCTTCTTGTTCTAAAATGGTTTTAGCGAGTGTCAAAATTAGCATGGTTTTATCGAATCTCGCTCAAACTTTTGCGTAAAAGATACCTAAATGTAAGTTTAATAATAAAAGTTGACAATCAAAGAAAAATAGGCGATGGTGTTACAAAATTCGATGGCATTAATTCGTCAGGTGTTTTAACCAGATTTGTGGGATCGATGAAGGCTCAAGAGAAGTTAAGTTTAGTATGCCCAATATTTTCTCATAAAATCCAAAATGGCGGCGGCGCACTTGTAACCCCACCGTACCTCCACATATTCGCAAATTTTTATGCATAGAAAATAAATAACACTTTATATGTCTGAGTAACTCATATTCATTATTTGGATTCAAAAGTCAAAAGCAGTAATGAGTTTTGGGGCGCCGAAGTTAAATTTATATGAAAAAATACGCACAGAATCCAGTCGGGGACAAGATTTAGTACATTTTATTCGTAAACGGTAAGAGTCCTGGTACTCAAAATATATTTGATGAAAACTGCATTAATAAACTTCAATGTAATACAGAACATGTTTTATTTCAAACAATGGAGAGCTATATAAAAGACCGAAAAGCCAGCCGTATCATGTAAATAAAAATCTTAAATGAATGTCTATGATAGTATAATCGGACATAAACCGTGCTCGTAAACAAACCATACAATGAATAATGGAATTGCTGATAAACAGTATCATAGTCCTACTCTACCTCTTTTCAAATTAAAATTTTCATTGAAATATTTTTTTTCAAATAAGCGTTTGACAGAACTTTTACGATCGTCTCATGTAGAAAAAAACGCGACTTTTCAGTATGCTAAACATTCTATATTCTGACGTCATTTTCGGAGTTATTACGTCATAAAAATTATAAAGTGAGGTCACAATATGTGTATATTTTTCTGATCTTTCCAATGATGTCAAACTCAATAATTTCCGTAAAACGGTTAATCTTTTATTAAACAGTTGCCAGAACTTTTGAAATGCCCCTCGTACGTCTCATTTTTTTAATGAATAAATTTACAGATGATACATGTATTTTATCACAGAATTTTAAATGTTTCTTTTCTCATGTAATACATTTTTAGTGAAACTTTTATGTATTTTTGTCAATCAATACATGTAAATAAAAAGAGAATGTTTATCATATTTGTTTTATGGTAACAAATTAAAATGATTTTAAAATAAACAAGATAACCTGATAAACAGAAAATAAAATTTAACTCAAATACAAAAGACGTGAAATGCAATAACTGCTTCAAGCATTTTTACATGAAAGGATGCAGTCACGAATAGATAGAATTCAAGTCTAGACAAGTATAGGTTAGACACATCAAAATTATCAAGAATACCTACTGCTCTGTAACAATTAACGTTTTGCATTATGAACCCATACGGGGTGAAAAATAATGGAAATTTAGTTCAAGAAAAAAGTTGGAATATTTTGTAAATCACCGAACCACGCTTTTAATCGTTCCCTTACATGTTAGTAGGACATAAGAGATTTGTTTAAATTTGATTGTTGTTAAAGGTAAAGGCACATGATGTTACCAGGATAAACTGAACAAATGACATAATTTATTCTTAATTAAATTGATAACTTACCAGATCCGAAAATGCCTAAAATGGAAACAATATAAGTGTCATTTCTGTTATTAGAACGACATCGGAAAGATATCACCAATACATTTATTCTTATTAATTAGAACGTAAATTTAAATCAAAACACAAAATTAAGATTTATTTTATCCAACTAGATATTTTATAAATCGCAATTGGTTTATATAACATCAACAAACATGTGCAATACTGTATTAAATTCTAAAATAAAAAAAATACTTCAATTGTGTTTATTATGAAATAAATTTCTCTCTATGCTTTATTTTTTTTCTTAACACGCGACGTTGTTATACGTAAAAAAGGGAGAGGGGATAAAAGGCGACAAAATTATTAATTTTACTTACATCATGTAATATATAGAAAAATAAAACATTTCGGGGGTTATGTTTAAAAGATTCATAGACTTATTTCTTAAAACTCAAGCTTATCCATGCATATTTAAGTCCTCAATAAAAAGTGTATAAACACTTCAACATGTTCAAGGGAGGAACACTAAAATCGTTTACTTTTTGATGAAGTGTTTGGTTTTTTTTTTAACTCACAAACCGAAATAAAACAAGATGAAACTAATGAATCTGTACTAAGAAATCAAAACCTCAAAATAAATTGTGTTCCAAAGTTGTTTATTGATTAAAAGAAATATTTTTAAAAAATCTAAATAATAGAAATGCCAGCTTTCAACATGCACAGTTTATAGAGCTACCAGGGTTTGCAAGATCAGCAAACATTTTAGCGCATTTTGACGTCATTTTATTTGTGACGTTATTGTATTCAATTTTGACGGCAGTCAAGGGTACTGCGACGTACCTTTGTTCGTTAAAAGGTATGCGCAGACCAAGTAGATCGGCCCTCGTTAATATGATTGGTTATTTGTTTCAATTTTCTTTAAAAGTTTTTGTGCAAATATTTACAATAATAAAAACCAACTTACAGAATAACAAAGCGAGAATTACAAACGTCTTCATATTGGTATCCCTGAAAGATGTTATGACTGTTGAGGAGATTTGTACTTTATTATATACCCATGATTTTATTGATGAAGAGGTGTGATTGTTTTCTCTAAACAAGAAATAGAAGGTCAACATTTCATCAAATTCACTCCATTCAGCAATATGTTAATTTTTTTTTTAATTATTGAAAAAAAAATTAAGTTAAGCTGGGAATTTTATCGGTTTTGCCTGCTGAATGACCTTGGATATATGTATATAAGCAGAAAAGACGCAAAAACACAGGGAAATAACACCTAAGTTTATCAAAGTACAATTGTCCCCTTATTTAAATACAGAAAGTTTGATAAATCGATGGAATTTCCAACAACAAATCGTCAATCATCATTAATAACATTAGCAGCAGTTGAAAACGATGGAAAGGACAGGGGCACTTAAACAATAATTACTGGGCCCCTTTTTGGCGCTGATTTACTTTAGAATGTATTACCGAATCGTTCTCTTTTGCAATAGTTAAACACTTTTCAATTATTTCTAATTAAAAACTTGATTCAAAATACCTAGTTTACTGTTACATCCCAAACATTGCATAAACATGTTACATGTAACGTTTGATCACAGGGTTTGTTCCCGGCGTATAATAATTATTTATTAAAAAACATATTATAAACGGTAATTGTTAAATAACATTATTTTATTATTACCGTTTATTATTTTTTTTTTAAATAAAAAAAATACAGTCCCTGAAACGTTCTACTTTTCCATTTTTCCGTTCGCTCACCATTCGTTCAGCGTTCTTTCACCGTTCGTTCAGCGTGCATTCACCGTTCGCTCTTCATTCAGTTTTGTGTTCACCGTTAACCGTGCGCTCGCGTTCACCCTTCACAAAACGTTCACCGTTCGCTCTTCGTTCCGTTTACTTTGCGTACACCTTGCGTTCACCGTTCACTTATCGTTCAGTTTTCATTGTCGTTCGAAACTCCGAAGTGAAAGGACTAATCTTTTTGATGGTAAGGCTATACACTTTTTTTAATTGAAAAACTAAGATATCTTTCTTGAGAATAAATACTTCACTGCAAAAAGTATCTACTATATAAATATTCATTATTCTAACTTAGCTGTTACTTTATACATAAAATTCTCTTGGAAAATTATACAATAAGTACCTACATGTATGTAGAACGATGCTAAAATATTTAATTTAAATAAGGGCAATGTACAAATCCTTCAAGCATGGCAACATTTTGTTGTAATGTAAAAGACGACAATTCGTTGAAAGAATTATTTTTAACACATATTTTAAAAAACTGCAAGAAAACACAATAATAGAACTACATGTAGGTATGAGAATTATGAACGGTACTGCAGATATTCAGTGAATCAAATAACTTTAGAGTGAATCAATTTGATAGTGTGATTTTAAATTTTAGAAAAGACCAACCTTTTTAAAATGTAATACATTAGAATTTTTACGAGTCCCCACCCCCACCCCGGGGGAGGAGGGGGGAGGAGGGCGCTTGTTCTCCCGAAATCAAATTTTTGGTATTTTCAATATATCTTAATTCATGTTTATTGTGTATTGTAACACAGGAAAATCAGCCTTAAAACGAAATTTCATTAAAACAGTCATTAAACAATAGTATTTCTAAATATACATGTGCCGGCAGTAGTACTTTAAATTGAAAGAGAATATGTTTCAAATTCAATTTCAAGCTTAATCCTTCCAAGTATATATTATCATTATTTATTTTTTTTCTGCTGAAATGCGAAAATCAGATCTAGAAATTATAGGAAAAAAATATTAAACCTACTTTGAAATACTAATTGACTCTTTGCCTTCGGCATCTTCGGTGAAACAAGATTTCCACACCTCCACTGTGTCGAATGAATTTCATTGACAGGACAAGCATGTGGACTTCGTGTGAACCGTGTGAACCTGAAGATGGAAAAAAATGCCGATGATTTCTGTCAAACAGATTTGTTAATCTTAAAAAATGATTACTTTTACTGCTTGGAATATTTAGGAAAAATGTTTAGGAAAAAAAAATATTTGATACAACAGCTATCTGAGGATGGAGGGTCTCTCTCTCTCTCTCTCTCTCTCTCTCTCTCTCTCTCTCTCTCTCTCTCTCTCGTACATTTCTCTGTTCAATTAAAACTATGACAGCACATTACTCATTTAGTTTTGAAAATTGAATCTATAACAAATAATTTGATTGCCTCTTTTGCATCATCTTCTGTACTCACGGCCTGGAATTTTCTACAGACACATGTAGAAGTTAGCTAAAATTACCATCATAAAAAAAAATGACACAAAGATTTGAACCAATGGATTCATTCACACAGCAAGATAATCCATCATTTAAGGAAAATGGTATGTTCCATATTAGCCAAAAACCGTGCAATATTCCTGGCAAAATAATGAAATAAAACAGTAGAATTGCAAACATTTAGTTATGCATTCAATGTTTCATGCTTCCATGCATTGTTCTGAATTTTAAAACTTTTTTAAACACCAATTTACTCTCAATAATGGTACATGTATGCATACATGTATATCCTGATTTTCCCATACATGTATTTTCAGAATTGATTTCATCCAGAAGAACATGAAGAGATGGAAATAATTTACACCTGCTCAGTATTCCTTATACAGTATACTTATGAATTTGAAAAGCTGTTTATGAAATAGATTTTCTTGATAGGTAATGCTTTGACTTTTTTCATATACATGTACTTACTGTGCAGGTGTTGAAAAGGCTATTAAGATTTGAAAATCTAACTTGCATATATTTTGTGTGGTGGGTGTCAATGTCCATTAAGATCTTATTTCCAGCAAGTACATTGTGTTGATTTGTTTTCCAATAATTGTAACTAAAAAGGAGATTGAATACTCCCCTAATTGATTCGGAACAGGAAAGGGGACCACCATTTGATTCTGAAGTGAGGGGTGGTTGGCAAGTTTTCTCAAGTCGTTTTTTTTTATTTTCATGTCAATGAAGGACAAATTAATATTTATTTCCAATAAGATGAAGGACAGATTATTTATTTTCCTCTCCACTCAAAAATGTCTGACAAAGAAAGAAAACCCTTTAATTTATGGGAGTACTGATCTGGGCAGATTATTTATTTCTTACATTGTATCCACGCTGTAACATATTTATTTTCAACATTTTCGAGATCTGCCCCCCCCCCATTTTTGGAATAAAAAGGTAGCCCCTTGACAAATATTTTTCATGCTTTCCACTTAGTTCTTAAAACTTACAACTTAAAATCCTTAAGAGTTGAAGGTTTGAATGAAATCGATAATAGAATCTCGTATGCGAATAAAATCTAAACGTTTTCTTATTTGTACACAAGTGTATGTACAGTAGTGACAGGGGGGTATAGTTATCGAATTAATTATTGATGGAGCCTATCAATTGACTTTTAATTATAATTGAACATTTCCATTTTTATTAGCAATTGGCGTTTTAGATAACATGCTGTGGCAAACTTTACACCTACATGTAGCTGCATGTGTGTTTACACATAGGCCTATTTGAGGAAATGCGGAAAGTCTGAAAGACGTCTTTTAGCATACATGATCCATACATTGTATCGCAAACGAAGTCACAAAATAAAAAGTAATGTCGAGGATGTTTTATGCATACCATTTTGATTTAGTAAAAAGATCCCAGCGAAGTCCGCAAGTATAGTTATTTAAAATCTACAAGGTAAACAAACTATATCAAGTACTAAAGAGTTATCTCCCACGCTGGGTCATTGGTGCGTTTTAAAACTATATTAAGATTGACTGTACCAAGATGTCAATTTTTAATCAAAAAAAGGCGACAGTCTAAAAAATATGTTTTGTTTTAAATTATTTAATTTACTGTATAGTTTTCAAAAAGTGATGTTCATTTCTTTGTAATCCTTTAGGTAATTTATAATTTTTGATGGAATTAGGAAAACACCCTTTTTTCAGAAACTACTGTATGTTTTAGCTAAATAACTTGTGTATCGGAAAACTGACTGAATGGGCATCACTTTTGCGAAAGTATAGATACATAGGGACAATTTAAAACACAGTACAGTTATTTTTTGTTTGCCTTGATCTTGAACTTTTTGGTTAAGTTTGTTGACCTAAAATCGGAGCCCACCTGACTTTAGAGGGTCACATGATGACAAAAAATACCGATGTGAATAGCGATGGACATACTCTTTAAGATAACATAAAGATTTTTTTAACTAGAGTGTCTTGCTGAAAAATAAAACAGTTAAACATTAAGTGTATCGTATTCGGTGACTTTTTTTTTTTTTAGAAATTGTTGCCTTAACTGTTCTGCATAACTGCTTTTGGAATGAAATGTCTGTGGCCAAACAATAAAAAAAAGTTAAAATTCACTATACGCTTTCGGACTATTATGTTTGCCAAGTTGTAGCAGAGATGTTTGCTCTAAAGACAGAAACGTTGATAGACGTGTCCTATACGAAGGAAAGCTGTACATTGTTCATTTATTTACTTTGAGTAAATGATCATTCAAATCAAACCATGTGTTTATATTTGTGGCAAACGGAGCACCGCCATATGAGGTACATAAATCCATGAATTCAATTAAAACAATGAACTTTACAAGCCAGAACACCGTAATTATTGAAAAATCATAATCGAAAGGATATAACCGGTAACTCATGTCATGATAACATTTTTTTTTTCATTTAACTAACCTTACTTGACTAAATATATTCCGTTATTTAAACAAAGTACAGAAGCCCGTTGGGGCCAATTCAGAGACAGAAATAATTTTTATTGCTTCTAATCGCAATAATTATTGCGTTTAAATGCAAAACATTGCGTTCCATAGCAATAATCATTGCTTATAAACGCAATGTACTTTGCGTTAAATCGCAATCCTTTGCGTTTAATCGCAATATTTTGCGTTTAAATGCAATGATTTCGAGATTAAACGCAGTACTTTTGCGTTTAAATGCAATAATATTTTAGTGTTTAATTGCAATAATTATTGCGTTTAAACGCAGTAATTACTGCATTTAAACGCAATAATTACTGCGTTTAAACGCAATAATATTGCGATTAAACGCAATAATTTTTGCGTTCAACCGCTATTCTTTTGCAAATTAAAGCAATGAGTTTTGAGTTAAATCGCAATATTATTGCGATTAAACGCAATTTTTTTTGCATTTAATAGCAATAACTTTGCGTTTTATCGCAATAATTTTTTGCGTTTAATCGCAAAGAATATAATAAATAATTTTTTTTTGAAAACGTAGCAGTGAGATTTGAAGTTTAACAATAGCATTTTAACAACCAGAGTTGCTTAAAGCTATTAGAGCCCAACACTTTAAATTAACGTAGCCATTAATCAATTCCTTCGGTATCACAGCTAATTAAGAATGTTTCACTGGTATTGATAGACTAATCAATTTGGTAGATCATATCGGTCAAACTGTTTTCATTTGATTTATTTCTAATTTCATATGATTCCATCTTTTTAATTGTTTTGTTCTCGTGTTTAATTATAATGTGAGTAATCAAAGGAAAGTTTGTGAATATACATACACATAATATGAAATAATACATACATGTATACATAAGTCTAAACATTTCATTAGTTGTTTCCTTAAGCGCTATATTAAGGATTTAAACTTTTTGACCGCAACGTTGAGTGATAGTTTTTCAATCATTATTTCTTTTCTGGTATTCTCTTTCGAACACCTTTAAAATTGTTTGCATAGTTTTAAAGTTTAAAATTAGAGAAAACAATATAGGAAATGACATATGTGTTTGAAAGCAACTGAACAAAACTTAAACAGGAATATAGATATCTATACATGCTGAAGCTTTGTTTCTTTCTAAGTTAGTCTTTGTTTATACAGATCGACACTTCTTTCTCCTCTTTAAATCCATATCAATGATCTAATCATTCAGAAAATGCTATTTCAAAAGAATCTAATTCTATAAAGCTGAACAATACACAATTATCCTCATAGGTTATTGTACAAAAAAGAAAGTAAAAATTGCCCGGGTCCATTACACTCTTCAGAGATCAATAAAGATGATTGCTATTAAATATAAAGAATATTGCCTTTAGATGCTAAAAATTATTGCGATTAAACGCAAAAAATATTGCAATTAAACAAAAAAATATTGCGATTAAACGCAAACATTTATTATTGCGTTTAATCGCAATAATTATTGCCTTAAATCGCGTAAATTTTTGCGTTCAAACGCAAAACATTGCGTTTAAATGCAATCTTTTACGATTAATCGCAAAGTGTTTTGTGTTTAAACGCAATGGTCATTGCGATTAATCGCAATGTTTTGCGTTTAAATGGAATAATTATTGCGATTAAACTCAATTTCTTGCGTTTAAACGCAAAATTTTTTGCGATTAAACGCAATAAAAAATATTTCTTTCTCTGAACTGGCCTCAACGGGCTTTCGTAACAAAAACCATTCTAAAAAATTTTTTTAAGTTTGTTTTTTTATTTCAAATGAATTGCATCAGATAGTTTTCTTTTTGGATTTTCATCAACATCATGCGTAACAGCACCGGCACCAAGAGCGACAGTTAATACAGCAGGAATATCCTTTGGATCGCGCTGAAAGTGAAAACAATTTAATCAATATAGGCGAATACATATATTTCAGATGGCATGCGGCTCTTATTAAACAAAAAATATGGTGGGTTATATCATTTCAGGAATGTTTTTAAGTTTTGTGTGAGATATTGGTGTGTAAATCACACAGACTGAATTGTCACGTAATCATATTTCTTGAAGCGCTCTAGCATAACATTGCAATCGTTTGAATTTTATCGAGGTGTCTTTGACCTTCTTCTGACGCCACTTTCCTTCTTGTTTTCATTGCATATTCCTAAGCGTGAGTATACTCAAAATGGTATTCAAATTAATTTCAGAGTTGCCTTAGTAGAAAAACACAGCAAATGTTAATATTCTTATATAAGGCATAAAGAAGAGAGAAAGGTATTTCGTTGAATAGCAGTTATAGGGGAAAATAAGCAACAGAATGAGAATTAAGAAAAAAAACAGCATTTATATCGGTATTCCTTGTACTTTATAAATATTGGGGTAAATAAATCAGCTTTCAAGAAAAGGAAAGTGGCAACAATGATGCAAAGGTTGAAAAGGGTTCAAACCAAGAGCTTGAAAAACTAACATCTTACTTTCATTTATGAAGATTTTATAATATTAGCAGCATTATATTTAGTGCAGGCTTTTGCAATTTGGTGTAGGCCGCCGAAAGTACTTTGTGAGCTACATTTACTTGTGGAATGATTTAGATTTTTTAAGAGTATCTCAAATAATGTCAAAAAGGATCAGGATTTTTTTTTTTGTAATATACATGTCATTCTCTGGATTGACCTGAATATGTTTACATAACACAAGTTGAGAAATTGCTTACGTGGCGCCATCTATCTAACAATCAAAGAAAGATTGCGGTACACAGGTACATGTGGAATACTGTGAATGTTTTCCGTTTTACCTTTTATGGTGTTAATGCATCATGGCTTATCTTTAACTCCAGAACTTTATCTGAATACGATTATTTTTTTCACGTAACATGCTACTGACATATATGTTGATGTGTCAGGGATTTAATGATATTTCTTTAATTTTCAGCATTTAGCAAATTTTATGATTGCTAAATAGACATTTTTTTAATGAAAACATTCATAGAGTTTTATTTAAGTTTACTTACTTTACTAGTTACCAAACTAATTGTTATTCTTTTGTTATAATACAAGATTTGACCACGCAATGTATTCTAAATAATTTTTTTTAGGTTTTACGAATGGTTTGACCGGTAGAAAGGGGGTGCTTTTTCAACTAAATCACCTTATCCCACCTCTTGAATATCAGGTCTGTCCCTTTTTATATACGCGCATTGATTATAATGGATTTTTTCAAGATAAATAACTTTTTACAGTTTGTTTTAAGGAAAACTTCTGTCTACCTTCCCTAAAATTGTAAATGTTTGAGGAAATTGGGTTCCAAAAGAAATAAATGAATACATTCCAAACAAAAAAAGAAACATAGTTTAATATGGATTTTTTTTTTTTTTGCATGTTGATTTATACATCAAACGTACTTGGATATGGGA
This sequence comes from Saccostrea cuccullata, assembly GCF_032062105.1. Classification (NCBI taxonomy): domain Eukaryota; kingdom Metazoa; phylum Mollusca; class Bivalvia; order Ostreida; family Ostreidae; genus Saccostrea; species Saccostrea cuccullata. Next base: position 81,033 of record NW_026929864.1, read on the forward strand.
AAATAAGGGTAATTTATTACAATGTAGCTTACATCATATCAAATTATTTAAGCCAAATAAAGAAAAATGAAATAAATTTTTGCATTTAAGCAACATTCTCGCGTCATGATTTTCTTATATACGAGTAAGTTATTACCTTCAAAAACAGATACATTGAACTAGAAATATCATTTCAGAAGTCAACATACCTTCAGCTCTAGAAATTCGAATTGGAGTCACTGCAAGCAAAATCAATTGACGAATCAATAAAAGGAAATATATTAACAAAATAGAGAAGAAAACATAATTAGGTTGTCTCATCGTTGTTCATTACATGTAAGTAGAGAGGAGTGATCACTGTTTGTCCGTCCTTTCCTACTCTCTCTCTCTCTCTCTCTCTCTCTCTCTGTTCTATATCTCTGCATCACCTTATTCTTTAACGTCTCTTATATTTAGTTTACTTAGAAACAGTTTTCCGATTTCTTTTGTTCTTTGCCTTTTGTTTACCATCAGTATTTAATTCGTACATTTAAATCCACACTCTTTAGCAAACCCTTTTACACTCACTTCAATACAATTAAATTTAATTTGCACTTTCTAGAGGGTTTTCTCTGACTGACTGAATAAATAAAAAAGAATGAAAATAATTTGCTTATGCCTCCGTGAACTGCTTTTTTCTATTATAGTGTGCAAAAGGAAGTAATTTTTTGTAAAGGTTTCAGACTGATATTGCTCAGGCATAGTTATTTATACTCAATAAGCAAATATTTCTCAAAATAGGTAACTCCCCTATTGCTACTTCCTATAAAATTGTTCCACTTACCATCTCGCTCTCCAGAAAGGTCAATTGCCTCAATTTGGGCTGTAATATAGCAGAAGTAAATTAAATCAGATCATTGATATGCTTGCATACTCATACTCGCTACACTAACAAAATTCCATAGAGGGTCATATCTGTGGTCAAATTCAGAACAACTCTAGTCTTATTCGCATCAACAAATATACGATGATTTTGCAGGCTACATATTGATTGGTTGAAAGACTTTGACCTCTAACGTAACTCTCTAGTGGATGTTGTTAGATGATAGTTTAGCGAGTATGCGAGCGGATCTAACATCTACTTTTGAATATATTGAAGTATTTATAAACTAATTTAATAAAGAATATAAAATATGTTAACGGAAACAACTCGAACAATGTTAATAAATATTAATGTTTTTTTTTCTTTATTATGTTAACGGAAACAATTTGACCCACATTATATTAATAATCAAAAGAATTATTTCAATTTAGAAATTGTTGTAAACTTTGATATTCAGTATTAGGTATTCTTGTTCTTTTCCTTTGTCTGGAATTTTGTCATTGGATCAAGAAAAGAAGTATTTACTTACCAGTTCCCAAAATACCTAAATGTATAAATACAAATATCATCTCATGTGCAGGATGAATTATTTTGCTTAATAAGCTCTATTTTGTTATATAACAAATATATGACAGCCTTAGTGATTCAATTTGTTTTCGATAATATAAAGCGCTAAAATGCTGTTAAGTCTGAAAAAGAGAATTCATTTTGATACAAAATCGATTATGATTTTAATGTTTCACTTTCTTACTGACAATGTACAAGCTGTGATGCTCCATTGTCGCCAACTGCGCTTGTTTTTTAACGTGGCAAATGATTTTAGTATTACATGTACATTTGAAACGTTTTATTCAAGGTATTCCAATCAGATTCTTTGTTTATGTAATGCTGATCCTGATGATATATATACACGTAGCTGGGCCGAAATTCTAAAATTTTTTTTAATGTATTCTTAAGTTTGAAAAATAACAAGCATTGTATTTTTTACTTAACTCTCCTAAGTTTTACTTAATTTTGGTAGAAATACCTAGGTATATTTCATAAAACTGAAATAGTGACTAATAATTAACTTAAAATTTAGTGTACCCGATCAGATAAGAATATTTGTTTTTCTTTATCAACATAAAATAATTGTGACAGAAGAAATTAAAATATTTAATTAAGGAAGCATGTTTAAACATCTAACTAGAAAATCTTTTTGCCTTTCAGATATTTATCAACGGGAATGATACAAATGTGCAATGTTGATGAACAGCTGTAAATTTCAGTTATGACGTAATACACATAGATCTAAATCCCTCCATCACAAAAGAATTCACCTGAAGTAAGGGAATTTCTATTTGTTGCAATAGTGACTAAGCTACACTTAGAATTTTTATGAATATGATAAGATTATTTTCTTAACTAAAACTATTTATACTTAATTATAAGAAAAGAGGATACAAAAAAATGGATGTCTGGATTAGTATATATTCTATAGATATAATTTCATAGCAAATGATGCAAATAATAAATTTCTAGAATTCATGTATAAATAAATTGTACATATAAACCTTAAAATTATGTTCAAAAGTATACCTTTCTAAAACAATTCTTATTTCACTTCAAATCCTATTTTTGTGAAATTTTGAATAAAAATATAAAAAAAACTACGCGGTGAAACTTATTCATTTAACTTATTAAAACATGGCCCAAGTTGTTATTTTCAATTTTTTGACAATAGCTTGTTTTTATTATCTGCCTTTAAGTGTGTATCTTAGCATAAATCTTAAGTATCTTTATGAACCCCAGTCCTGATGCTCAATTTGCTGATTTATTGCTACTTTATCAAGATAAGTTATCTGTACTGTAACATGTTGTCAGAATTTTTTTTAATGAAAACCCTTCCAAATACATTTTTTCTAATATTTTGAAATATGATTCAGATTTAAGAAATTACTGCATTATAACGCAATATTGCGAAATACTTTGTAGAGGTAGTATGTAGTGAAATTACAGAGACTGTATTGTAATTATAATGACTGTAGACTTGTCTAATAATTTACTTATAAATATTTTGTACATGATTACGTTACAGTTAAGAATTGTATATGAAATCAAAACATCAGATACTCACAAAACAATAGAGCAAGAAACAGGAAAGTCTTCATTCTGATCCAGTGGAAAAGATAATTATATTAAAGTTTATTCAGAGAGTTTATTATATACCTTCTGCTGGGGTTATTGATTCGTTTAGAAAGAACAAGTCAAAGATTAATTGGTTAATTTTTTATCCAATCAAAATCATTTTGTATCTATCAAGAAATAGCTGCATATAACACTTCAATTCCGAAAAAACTGTCGATTCTGAAAATATACAAAACGATTAAAAAAACTTCCATTTGTTTAAGGATTTTTCATAATATAACTTACATTAAAAACAATCATACATGACAATGAAAAAAAATACAGAAATAAAAAAAAAATGAGATATTTCTCCTTTTAACTGACAAATTTTAAAAATCTGGTACATTGAATGAAAAATATGGATATAAGATCGAAAGTCTATAACACAATACAAAATAGGAACGGAGCAAACATAGACCACCAGAACATCAGAGATGGGATTAGGTGCCATGGTGGAATGAGTATCCCCTATCAATCATTGTCATTATCGGGAAATGACGAAAAATTTCGTCGTCAATTCATTTTATAGATATTGGACTAACAATTAGTATACGAAAAACGTCAGTCAGCATTTGGCTCAAGGAGTGTACATTGTATTTGCTTACAAGGTCATTGTATCAACCATAGAACTTACGAAAAGATGACTTTTAACGAGACTGCTGTTTTTTTCAGTTTGTTTGTAAATAATTAATGTCTTTTTAGAAATTTTTCATAGAGTAAGCATGCTCTTGCGTATCGAATCAACTGAGATATATAAACTTCGCATGCGGGTGATGAAGATATATTGCTGCATTAGTAAAGGAAGTTGACGGTCATCACGTTAATAAAAGAGCTTGGGTGAGAGATATCCATTAAAGTTTTTTTCAAGTTAAATATCCAAATATAAAACAGATGTGACAGAGTCTATTGTATCTTTTATCTCAAGCTCACAAGGATTATATCGTATCGACATGAAAATGTATTTACCGTTGTTAATTGAGAAATACGTCGTCGATTTATCTAAATGTCGAGATGAAAGCCACAGCAAGTATTTACTTTCTTTAACGTATAAGAATTAGGACAAATTCTGCTTAATATAAATGCAAATATAGGTCTGCTAACAACGGGGCGCAATTGGTATCCATGAGAATTCCAATAGATTGTTAGAAGACCTGGTCTCCAAACATCATATACACTGTAGATATTGTCAGTCAGAAACTCTATCACCTTTTTGATGCCTACTTTAGAGTATCTGTGCAAATAATTAGAATGTTTTTAACAAAATGATTTTTCAAATGACCGCATTTTCCTTTTCCTATATAATCCTAAATAAATATGGTATAAAAATACCTATTGTAGTTTTCACACAATAAAACTATAGTAATTTTAAAAAATCTATCGAGCTGACAAGGTAAATAAATTTACGATTTCTATTTTCATTGAAAATGCAGCTTTCAATGATATCAAAAATCTTGGACTTTCATTTATCGTAGGAAATTGTTGTATTTAAGATATAAGGTTTCACTTTAAAAAAATCTATCGATTTACCCGAAGTGCTTAATGATGAATTTGAAATCGAACAAACCCTTATTTATAGCCGATAATTGTTTAAAAATCATACATTATTACTTATTTTTACATTTGCGACTTATCTATATTTTAGATTTGCCCTATTATGACTTTTAACGCGTAAAATGATTTTTTTTCAAACCCAACGGCATGTATGTTATCTATCATATTGTATTATATTGCCCATCAACTCTTTATGACGTCACCGAGAAGAAACGTCGACCGTTTATGACGTTCGAGAAACTTGTACATGTATTTATACATTTAGATATACGCATTGCTTTCAGAAGTGCCATATAAAGGGATACATTTGTAAATGTAAATAAGTTTAAAAAGTCTTACGTTTTTAAGCTGTTGATTTTTGTAAATCTTGTAATTTCAAATTGTCCAAATGTTCCTTGGAATATTTAGGTATCCACATCTAATTAACAACACATCGTGAATATATCGTTGCACAGTACACTTGAGGTGTCTCCATCACTACTGTTAATATCTTAATGTCTTTAACTCAAGAGCATGACTCAATAAAGACATAAAATACTTGGTAAAAATCGAACAGATTTCGACATGAGCCCAATTACATGTACTTGAAAAGTTAAGTAACAAATTGCATATTATATTTAAAGCAGCAGCCCTTACACTGTAGAAAGTACAAACTATTCAAAAACAAAAAACTTTTTTTTTGAATTTCAACTAGGGTATGCCTCTGCGATATTAAGTACAATGCATTATTAACGTGACTGTCCATTGATTGGACCAAACTTAATTCAGTACAGAGTGGGATATATTATGCTATTACCGTGAGTATTTCAGTTATTTGAGTATAAAACGGTTTATACAAATAAATTCAGTTTTAAAAAGTTCTCCTTTTCTGAACATCAAAATTTCATTGATTTCTTTATAGTAATACCTAACAGTGCTGCGTATAATCTTTAAACAGTATGAGTGACTTCTCTAGCATCCCCAGTCTAAGGCGCATAAGTGCGAGAACAGGACGTAACGGCTTGTGCCAGAATATTATCAGATCAAGATGTCCTGTCTTACATGTAGGTCCATAATTACTCAAACGTCATTTTTCTACTATTAGGATAGTTTCGAAGAATTCAGAGGTAGCAATTTCAAGTGGGGCAATGTTTTCTTTAGGGATTAAACAATCTTTAATTTTAACGGCAGTGATGGTGGCCGGAGGGTTTATCGCTAAGAAAGAGAGGTTACTCGGATGTTTGCATAGGCCAGCGTTTGCATACCCAGTTGCAGATAATCAATTGAAAGTGATCAGGTATTTCAAATATATAATAAATTTGTCTTAGGAATAAAATAGTCCAACATCATCTGACACGTGATACCGTTCAACGGAGACGAAAAAAAAAAACACACTGCAACAGGATATCGCCAGACGACATGTTGCCGGTCTGCAGTTTCCCTTGATTTGCCATCAATAGAACACGTATAGGATGGTATGGAAATCGGATACTACGTTTACCAAACAATCCTAGGACATTGGACGATTAAGGCCAGGGATTGTCCAATATCTGGATCAACACGCCCCGATCATTTCTGAATAATTTATTACCATAAATGAGAGCCCGATGGCAAATATGCGTGAACGGAAAATGTAACGTCCTCGAAAGACCTTTTATGACGTAAACACAAGCTTATTCTGCACATTTGTAAATAAAGCATCTTTAATGGTGCTATAAAATTAAATTTATTGTCATTGATATTTTTAATTTTTATTTGTACTTTAACAAATGAAGATATTTCTAAAAGTTAATGTTAGTAAATAATGAATTTGCACCTAGATCCGATTTATTGTCTGCAACGGAAACATCATCTCCCATTGAAAATATTTGTCTATTTTATATGTTTATTCAGATTTTAAAGTAAAAGTTTCAAAAGAATTTTTTTAGACCATATGTGTTTAAATATGACTCTTGATTACAAATTTACAAAAAGGTCAGTATTAGTTTATCTTTCGTTTACAAAATAAATTTATAAAAAAGACAAGGATCAAGTATTAATTTGAAGGTGAACCGCATTTCCTTTAAAACTGAATAGTATGAGTCATAAAGAGGTAAGGGTTGAAAAATTAAACTATGTAAGGAACAGGATCTACAGAATAATACGCAACAGATGTGTTGTTTTCATTGAAATCAATCTTTTTTTAAAACGGATGTATTAAAGAATTGTCAAAAACAAAGTAAAACGATTTCAGTGACCTCTACTTAATTATTGTGACATCTTGGTTTATTTCTTGCAGAATTGCTGAATTTAATATTGATGGTGAACTAAGATTTAAACAATTTGACACGTGCACAGTTTTAAATTTCCTATCGTCAATATGTGTTTTCTATGTTCAGTATCATATTTTCATCACCAAACTAACGACTTTAAATGGGCATACTATAAAATGTAACCTGGACCGACCCATTAGGTGTGTCATAAAAATGACTTGGCCCCAGTATCCCCAATCAAAATTTTTGCTAATTTTTTTTCAATAACGGTGAATTTCCAGAACAAAAGTCTTAAAAGATTGAATACCTCTTTGACATTCATGAGGATCCAAAAATAAATCAGTAATAAATATATATAGAAACAGATTAAAGAAGAAATTATCAACATAACAATCCGTAGAACACAGTATTTGCAAACAAGATAATTTCCCAAACTTCTACTTTTATCGGCATTGCTTGACAATCCTAAAAACGTCAACTTAAAGCAATATGAGCTGCAACTTTGATATCGGAATTTTTAGTTGCAAAATTGTAAATAACTATAGCAATGACAAAAAAACGTTAATATACTTCTGTTGTTCATATTTGCGATGGAAGAACAATTTATAAGCTTCGATTGAATCAAAATTACATTATTATCATCCTGTACAATAATGATTTTTTAAAATAAAACTATATGTTGGATTGTATATAAAAGTTTTTCTTCTGCTTCATTAAAGTCACCCCGTGGGGATCCGGGTTAGAATATGTCCTCAGTAGCCCCTTGCTTGTCGTAAAAGGCGACTAAATGGGGCGGTCCTTCGGATGAGACCGTATAAACCGAGGCCCCGTGTCACAGCAGGATTGGCACGATAAAGATCCCTCCCTGCTCAAAGGCCGTAAGTGCCGAGCATAGGCCTAAATTTGCAGCCCTTCACCGGCAATATCAGTGAAACATTCTGGAGAGGGACGTTAAACAGTATACAATCAATCAATCGTGTAAGTCTAATTGATCATAAAGGTTTTAAGTACATGCAAATAAATCATTTTAACAGCAAAATATAATTTTTTCCAAAATGTAGCTTATATTGCTTTAACTACGGTTTAAAATTGATTGTCGATTCAAAAAAAACTTTCCATGTACATGTAGCTCTGTGATTAGTGCAATATGAACTTGACAAGAAGATTCTGGGTTCGAACCTCAGCCGCAACTGACCCAGGTAGATTAAAAAGAGAGCAATTGTTTTTTCTACAATAGCTAGGCAATTCAAAATCACAGGTCTTTCGACGAAAACAATTCAAAAGGCGGGTTTTGACACGAGAAAGATCCTCTACTCCTCAAGGATCTTGGGAGTCGAGTATAGGCCTAAATTTGAAAGCCCTTCGGAGGTATATGGTTGTGTCTCTGTATGAGTGAAAAATTCTCGACTGAGAGAAAAACTGCATACACCTAGGCAATCAAGTTCAATAAATCATTGCGGAGTCATTCATAATGTGCTTGTGGGAGATCAATGATTACGGGCAAGCATAATTCCTTTGATTTGTGGTGACCTTATTTCATGCAGGTACGTGTGACTTTTATATTCAGGCGATTTTTTTTATAAAATAGAATTTAGATATTGTCAAATCATTATTCGTGGAGTTGTAAATTTGAGGATGATGGGAACGCGCGAATCCACAAACATTGGTCCCTGGCTTCTCCAAACTACCACATAAGTTACCTGCCAAAAATTTTAAATCCAAGTCGGATACATTTAGACGATTCTACACTTTTATCAGAAACTTGACGATAATCAAAATTCAAAGACTCTGTAGTCGATATAATTACTCATTCGAAATATATTTGTGTGTTGTTATGTGAAATGATGAATCAATCTTAATATTTAACACTCAGTTATCTACAAATAATTTAATTTTGTTTGTATTCTAGCCTCTAATTGGTAAGCATCCAAAAAGAACAAAGATTTTTTTCTGTATAATCTGGTTTGGTATGGGTCACATCCATGCCCCGAGATTCATGGAAAATTCCAGGTTTACGAAGGTACCTCTCTCTTTAAAACGTAGCTCGCTCTTACGCGGGTATATTGAGGAAGCATTCAATCATTTCTCGGAAAATATAGACCTTTTAAAGAAAATGAAGTTTCAAAATTTACCAAAGCCGCTGATAAAATGTAAACAATTGTTAAAAGATTGTCTAAGCCAAAGACGTGCACCACTTCCACGCCATCATGTGGCTGCTATTGATTGCAAAATGTTCCTTAAGGGTTTGCTTTTGTGTGCAGCCAAGTGAGACTCACTGAAAATAAAAACCTTAATATCTTTAAAAATAAGCCTTGGCAACACTTGAAAACTGGTCCATTTTATCTTCATAATGAAAACCATCTTTGGGTATATGCAGCTACATTGACACTTGCAGTAGTTTGCAGCTATGAAGTGCACAATACACCTTCAGGACTGCGCAGCCACAGATTTTAGCAGTGCATAAAAAAATCCAAAAAAATATGAAATAGTTAAATAAACAAAGTGGCTACAACTATTTGTGAAGAACCATTGTTTTAAATGAAAACTGACTACAAGAGGTACAATTCTTTAAATGCATACTTGTCAGTTCAACAAGAAAATGTTAGCCATGAAAGTAGTGCCAACCACATGGCAATGTGTTAAGAATAGAATTGAAGAGACTCACTGTTGTTCTATAAATAGCACTTTATATGAAAGCCCAAATTTATCTAAAGGATTACTCTATGATGTGTGCAAAACAGGGAAATTAATGTTAGAAAATTAATTTTCTCCTTAAAAAATATTTTTAATCAGATTTAAAATATGTAGGGTAATGAAAGTGTTCAATTTAAATGACACTTAGCCCACAATGTTTACTTGAGTCATATTGGTGTTCTTCAGATTTCTAAGACATTCTTAGCCCCCTTAATTCTTGTGAAAACAAATATGAGCCAATATTTTGGCCCCACTTAGGGGTCATAAGGCTACATCTAATCCAAAATTGATTCCACAACATGAGGTTATTTCATTATCAATATGGTTAACAAGGCTTATTCTGAAGAACAATGTTTACTTTTTTCCCACATGTATGTATATATGCATTGACCAGTTATATAAAATCTGATTCCAAAAGAAGAAAAAAAAATGAAAATATAAATAGGGAATATTCTAATATTATTAAAATTAGGTCTGGCCCATGATTTAGACCAACTTGAATCTTTTATATTTGATAATGCTTGCATTTAAATATAAGTTAATCATTACCCTGTTGCTCGTTAAAGGACAATTTTTTTTCAATACATATTCCCAAGCAAGACTTTGATACCCTATTTTAGGGTTTAATTTTCAGGGATGACAGATTAACAAAGTTAACAGACACAAGAGACCCTTTGATCAGAAAAGCTCCATAGAACCTTTTGCTAAGATGACCTAAGATACAAAAATGTCTTTGATTATTGAAAAAAGGTCACAAAGAAGAACAAAACAAAAGGATGATAAATGAACTTTTTTTTAATTCTTCATCACTTCCAGAATATTATATTTCTTTTAACATGTTAACCAGCAGATACAAGTTTGACTCATTTTTTAAAAGTTTCTTTAAAGATATAAGGTATAATTTCATTTTATAAATAAACTTCAATCTTAACAATGTAACTGGAGTATTAGGATATCTGAGACCTGTGTTCTAAGTACTGGTTTAAATGCACAAAATGTTTTTAAATCAGTCTTGAAAGCACTGAACAAGAACACATATAAATTAGGTTAAAAATCTTATTATAATATCCTTTACCAAGATCCCAAAATGTTCTTCATTGGAAACTTGTGGAAAGTTCATGTATGTATTTTTTGTTTATGGTCATCATATGATCTTTTTCAACGATGTTCGGAAAGTTCAACACATGTGTATATACTACCATGACATCAGAAATAACTTTCAAGTCACATTGTAATAAACTAGATCAGAGTCTTCATATGTTGCTAATATTTTCTCCAACACTGTTTTCCAAAAGATTAACTGTTGAGACAAACCAACAAGGACAAAACCTCTGTCATTAGAACCATTTCCACTTTATTTTTGAAATCTGTAAAATAATATAACATAACACTAAAAAAAACAATACAGTTGATCACTATCAAAGAAGAAAATTAAACTGAATGATAAATCTTTACATCATGACTAAGAAAAAAGCATTAAACGATAGACAAGTAAATTTCATGGTAAAAGGTTACACATTCCTCAGTAATTATGGTCACGTTGTAAATATTGGTCAAAACTGTTTGTTGCATTGGATATACATGTGTTTGGTGATCATGTCATCCTTCTTTGGGAAGTAAATGAGACAAGCATATAATATAATGTTCTTAAATGAGGCAAACAAGTTTCAGTACAAAATCTTAAGGTTAAATGACAAGGTCAAGATTTGATAGCAGAATTTTAAAAACCTGATATAATGACCTGTGTTAGTAAGCTACAAGATGATGATCAGAAACAGTCCCTCCAAAAAGAGATTGAAGATTTTCATAACTTAAGAATAACCTCTGATGTGACCTTTCTTCATCCAGACTGTTTACCTATAACAATTGTTGTTTACTGTTATTCAATGCAATATACATGTACATTGATTTATAACATGATATTATACATAAGGCTTGATTATTACTTAATTTGATATTACACTTAGTACATTGTACTGTGTTAAACTCTTATACTAAATTTACAGAATCATCTCATTGTGATATAAAACTCATCTCATACCTTATTATAGAACACCTACAAGGGAGGTTCATGGGAGGGCTCCAAAACAGGCATCAAATGAAGTACAGAAATTGGTAGTCCAGAGAAAATATCTGGGCAATGTTCCTTTTAGTGAAACAAGGCGTTCTGTAAACATGGTAAACATAGTTACAAAAAATTTTATAAAAAACTCCAAAGGAAATTCTTTTAATTAAGTCTAGCTGTTAAATAATATTAATCTTTGTTGAAGGGTGTCAGTGTTTTGACGGAATGGTATATATTTACAGAAAGTGAATCCCAGGTCTTAAAAGAATATAGTTTTGCTTCAGTATCTCAAACATCATTCGGCAGGGATGCTAAAGAATAGAATTATATGCAATTTTCATCTTTTTAAAAAAATAATGCTGGTAAGTTATATATTTGTTCAATTCTGCTGCTTTTTTCATTTGAGGAACTGTAACTGCCCGGACGCAGTCAGATAAACCCGGTCAATCAAACAAGGTCCAAAAACACCAGGAAACTGGTAGATCAAATTTATTGCGTTGACACAAGTGGTAAAAGGCTGTAAACAAATACAGAAAACAGAGTTACAAATATGAAGTAAACATAACAAGCAATACTCAATACTGAACTCTATACACAATGTACAGATGCATATTGACTAGTAACCATATACCTGTATGACTAATTGACTGATAAAATGACTTTAAACACAGTATTACATTTAATTAATACACCATGAATATAATCATAGGTACACCTGATATACAAGACTTAAGACTCAACTACCTATAGACTGACGATCGACTTCATAAAATGACAAGACTTTGATATATAAATGCCTAATCCGTTAAACCGCATAAGTTCATATATGAAAAAGACAAATAACTGGACAAATCTATTCAATTCCAATAAAGATTCAATACATATAAGGCATATTTTATCTAACTTTCAATGAATGTAAATTTGGCGCCAAACGATCACTGTAAACAATCATTCGTACACATCATGACAAATAATAGCTAAAAGATCCTACATTATTTCATGTCGTAGTAAATAACCTAGTCTATGAGTAATTTATCATAATCTAATATTCATAAATCACAAGTAAATGAAATATAAACAAGGTAAACTTACATCGTGGCACCGATACATCTGCCAAACAACCACGTTGGCTAAACCGGAAATGTACAAAACACAAAAGAGTGGGCGCACTAATAGCCCAAAAAATACTCATGCGGGGTACACTAAAACCCGTAAAAACATATAAAATCATGAAACAGGTAAAATCGAAATACATGTTACTTGACACTCCCCGTCTGATATTAATAATATCACTCAAATCAAATACAGAACAATGACAATGCAATGTTTAACATCATATCTAAACACACATCAACATCGTGACCAATAACAAGTTCAATCATCATCCTTTCTGCGCAGCAGCACAATGTCACTGGTTGGTCTGGTGTAGATCTTTCTGTCCCTGCCAACACGCACATCAACTTTGCGGACACGATTATCCGAACTCGTATACGCCTTGATGACGATTCCAATAGGCCATTCATTGCGGTAAGTAGACTTCTCGCTAAGTAATACGACGTCACCTTCTTCGAGGTTCCTTGACTCCTGCTTCCACTTCCTGCGAATTTGTAATGTCGGAAGATATTCGTTCCGCCAACGAATCCAGAACTGATCTGCGAGGTGTTGCACACATCTCCACTGTTTCTTGAAGATGTCCTTCCTGTTGAAGTCGTCCAACTGAAATGACCGCACTGTTTGATCCGTCTTCATGGTGAGTAATAAGGATGGTGTCAGTAGACATGGAATCTCAGGGTCATAAGACATGGGTGTAAGGGGTCTCGCATTGATAATGGATGAGACTTCGGCCATGAGCGTTGCCAGCACATCGTGTGTCAGGTTCTTCACATCCAGCAGCAATGAATCGAGAATGCGTCTAGCCACTCCTATCATTCTCTCCCATGCCCCACCCATGTGTGAGGCATGGGGTGGGTTGAAGACCCAGTTGATGCGATGTTCCGAGAGGTACTCTTGTATAGGTCTATCATCTACACTGATGACATTCGCATTCAAGTCTCCAGTAGAACCGACAAAGTTTGTTCCCTGATCAGAATGAATGATCTTCACTTCTCCTCGAATTGCACAAAAACGTCTGAATGCGTTAATAAAACAGGAAGAAGACATTTCTTCTAGCAGTTCGATGTGCACAGCACGCACAACCATACACGTACAGAGAAGTGCCCATCGCTTAGAGTTTACTTCTCCTCCACGAGTCTTGCGGGTAGCAATGGTCCATGGGCCAAAAACATCTATCCCTATGTATGTATATGGGGGTGCGGGGTCTAATCGATCAAAGGGAAGGTCAGCCATTTTCTGTTCCTCACGACAGCCTCTGAGTTTCCTGCATTTCACACAGTGATGAATACATGAGTTGACAAACCGTCGCCCACCAATCAACCAAAATCCTGCCCTCCTGACTGCTGCTTCTGTCATTTGACGCCCTTGATGACTGATCCTTTCATGAAAATGTCTGACAATCAAGACTTAAATGTGGTGCTTCGGTATGATAATAGGGTTTGTCTGTAGCATTGATAACTTTGATTCCTTCAAACGTCCACCAACGCGAAGAAGTCCATTATCGTCCAGATATGGCGAAAGGGCCAGAATACGACTTGACTTGTGGAGAGGTAGTCCATTTCTTAAAGCCACTATTTCTTTTGACAAGAAATGCTCCTGAATAGTTCTTATAATCACATGTTCAGCCTCCTCTGATGTTACACAAATCTGGTTTGATTCTGCTGTCCGTAAGCGAATGAACGTTTTCAAAGTGCGGATTGCTCTTGTTAGGCTTTTCCATGTAGAAAACTGCTCAAAATGGTCAGCCATAGGACGATTCTCCTCTAGAACATTGTCCTTGACATCAGTTTTCATACATCTCACCTCTTTGTCTTCCTTTGGGTTTACTAACAAGTATTCATGCTGATTGTCTTCAATCTCATGAGAAAACGAACCTCTTGGACCATTCAACCACAGACTTTGTTGCAGATTTCCAGCAGATATGGACCTAGTAGCTTCGTCTGCAGGGTTCTGTGTTGTAGGTATATAACCCCACTGGTCAGGACTTGAAGACTTTCTTATCTTGTCGACACGGTTCCTTACGTATGTGTAAAACCGCTTGGTCTCGTTCCCTATATAACCTAAAACAACTTTACTGTCCGTAAAGTATCTCACTTGACGAAATTCCACTCTGAGCTCATCTCTGATAATGTCACTGATTTCTGTCCCTAGTAAGGCGGTGCACAACTCGAGTCGTGGTATAGTGTGACCGTGTTTCGGAGCAACTTTGGCTTTCCCAAGCACGAATCCAAAGTGACGCTGACTGTTGTAAGTGGTGGTAACAACATATGCCACAGCTGCGATAGCTAGTTCAGAAGCATCTGTAAAAATGAATAAGTCACGGTCAGGTGATGACTCTAAAGAGTATGTTCTAGGGATGTTCACTTGTTCGAGAGAGCTTAAGCTGTTCCTCCATAACTGAAACTTTTTGCAGATTTCCTCAGGTAAGGGTTGGTCCCATTCAAGTGGTTGGGCCATGGCTTCGCGCAACAGCAGCTTTCCCTCAATAATCACAGGAGTCGCGAATCCTATAGGGTCATATAGGCCGTTGATTATTGAGAGCACACTGCGTCTTGTGAGTGGTTTGTGATTGGTGTGACTTAAAGTGACGCAAAATGTGAAAGTGTCTTTTTCCAGATTCCAACTTACTCCCAAGCTCCTCTGAATTGGGAGGTCATCACATTCAAAGTTAAGTTCCTTTAAATCTTTTGCGAGATCTTCCTTGTCAAAGGCTCTTAATACTTCACTGGAGTTGGAACATAATTTATGAAGTCGCAGGTTTCCCTCTTCCTGAAGTGCGTATTTAGCTTTCTTTAGAAGTGTTATTGCCTCCTCGACAGATCCATGTGATGAAAGTGCGTCGTCCACATAAAAGTTTTCATAGATGTAATCCTTAACATCTGTTCCAGCGGTTTTCTCTGCTACATCTGCTGTTTTCCTCAAACCAAGTGTTGCCACAGCTGGGCTTGGTCCGTTTCAAAAAACATGCACCTTCATTCTATAATCCACCAAAGGTTTCGTTATGTTATTGTCCTCGTACCATACAAAGCGTAAATAGTCTCTATGAGGAGGGTAAACAAGAAAACTGTAGAACATCTGTTGCAGGTCAGCAATCACTCCAATTTTCCCCAATCGAAACCTAAGTAGAACTCCAACCAAATTGTTCATGAGATTCGGTCCTGTCATGAGGACGTCGTTCAGGGAAATGCCTTGGTATTTCGCAGATGAGTCAAATACCATTCTGATGCGATCTTTCTTTTGCGGGTGGTATACTCCAAATATGGGTAAGTACCAATATTCTCTGTCGAGTTCAAGTGCAGGCGCCCTCTCTGCATGTCCGTCATCCAATAGAGCTTGCATGAATTCAAGGGCATGTTGACACTTTACTGGGTCCTTCTGCAGAGATGCATCAAAGTTCTGAGCTCGGTCAACTGCCTGCTTACGGTTGTTTGGAAGGGTAGTTCTCGAGTACTTAAATGGTAAAGGCGCAACCCAGTTGTGATTTTGATCTCGTTTCATCTCAAGGTCCATGAGATCCAGAAAACGTTGATCCTCTACCGACATGGACGGCTTGTTATCATCCTTCGTTGTTCTGAACAAAGAAGTTTCCTTGGTATAATCTACCTGAAGATAACTGTCACAAGGATCCATGGATGTAGGACGTCCATTGAGCTGGGTATGTGTTTTCATAGTGTTCACGTCATGAGGTATATGTTGACCATCAAGACAAGTCTCCCCAATAATAACCCATCCTAACTTGAGTCTCTGTGCATACGGTTGACCTGGTCGTCCAATTATCTGATCTAGAACATAATGAGCTGAAATTAGGTCACGTCCTATGAGCAAGGAAATTTTAGCTTTAGAGTCCAGTGCAGGTAGGTAGTCAGCAATACACTTGAGGTGTGGATAGTTTTCTGCAACCTCAGGTGTCGGAATTTCACTCCTGTTATTCGGTATCATATCACACTCTGTTAGAGTGGGTAATACGAATCGCTCAGTACCGCACAAAGATGTCACCACAAAGCCTTCTGCCCGCCTACCTGAAGTCACTACTTTCCCAGCACAACTGTTGATTGTATAGTTTTCAGAGTCAGTTCTTATGTTGAAGTGATCTAGTACATCACTACGGATCAAAGATGAATTACTCTGGTCGTCTATGATTGCGTAAACTTTCATAGACCTGGTCTGCGAGTTCACATCGTTCACATGAGAAATTTTCACAAGGACGATCTTTGCACATGACCTAGCAGGTCCTCCTTTACAAATCTCTGTGCAGCTTGAGAACACTTCTGATCTGGGTTGAGATTGCTCCCCGCCGTGAGTCACCACTCCACCATGTCTTGGGGCTGATTGAGTTGTCTTCACTGTAGGTGTGGGGACTCTGAACACATGCATAGCTGTGGAATGTGTAGTCTCGTTACACTCGGCACAATGGATCTTTGCTTGACAGTTCTTTCTGAGATGCTTAGCAGCACAGCAACGAAAGCATATTCCATTTTGTTTTAACAAGGCTTTACGGTCCTCGAATGGCTTATGTCGAAAGGCACGGCACTCGTCCAAAGAGTGGTTGGTTTTGTGTATGATACAAGGAATTGGACCATCGTCACCACTGGTCACAGAACTCACTGCTGTCTTTACTACTGATACTTTTGTCTTTGACGGGGTTCCATATGTGTTACTAATACTGGGATTCATATCAAAGTCAAAGCTTGGATCGTTAAACAGTTCTGCCATGTCATGAACGAAATCACAAAAGTATGTGAAAGGAGGAAACATCACTCCATGAACACGCTTGTAATTAGCAGCACGATCCCGCCACTTATTTTGTAGACTTGGTAGTAACTTGGCGACCGTAGGGTTGATTCCCATGGAAGTATCATATAAGCTCAAAAGAGCCGCATATTCAGGTTTCTCTTTCACTGCCCTTATCTCAGATAGAATGTCAGATAGTTCAAACAGCTTGCCTCTGTCCTTCACAGTCATCCTAGAAACAGAATTGAGTTTCTTCTTGAGCGCCACTTCAACTTTCTCAGGTGAGCCGTAACGACTGTCCAAGCGCTTCCATACTCTGTCGAGAGCTGTCTCGGGTCTTCCTGCGTTTGCCACTTTCAGACTTTGAACTTGCTTTGACGACTCGTCTCCTGTCCAGCGTAGTAATAAGTCAAGTTCTTCTGCCGGCGAAGTGCCTATCTCAGCTGTTACACTCTTAAAGGTATATTTCCAAGAAATGTAGTGCTCTGCTTTATCGTCAAACTTGTGAAGCCTTGCTGTAAGTAGCTCTCTCTTAACAAGATACTTTGCAAAGTCTACACTATGGGCATTGTCTACACATGGAGAAGTGTTTATGCACTGAGAGTTATTCACAAACTGAGTATTGTTCATACTTCCATTTGTTGTCAACGGTCGTTGATCCTGACTAGGAATGAATGGTGAGTCAGGGAGCGCATTCACATACTCCTCGGTTCTTCTTTGTACAGCTTCTTCACAATTGAATACGCTCGTGTTTTCAAGTTCTAAAGCTTCCTCATCGTCCACAGCTTGAAGTTGAGCCATAGCGATGGCGGCCTCCTTCTTCGCTGATAATCCTTTCTCCTGAGCATCCAGTTTTGCTTTCTGTATGATAACGTTCGCTTCATGAGTGGCCTTCTCTTCAAGCAGCTTGGATTCTTCCTCCAGGAATTCCAGTTGTTTCTTTGCTGTTTCTGCTGCTAGTCTTTGTTGTAGACGCACAGAGCTGACTGATGATCTACGTGATGATGTCGAAGGAGCTAAGGTCCTGTTCTTCTGAAGATTACCACTGGTGAGTTCCTCAAGTGAGTCTCGTGTAGAATCCGGCACTTGTAATCTAGAAGCCATGATCGGAAGATGGATCCTTTTACTGTAACTGCCCGGACGCAGTCAGATAAACCCGGTCAATCAAACAAGGTCCAAAAACACCAGGAAACTGGTAGATCAAATTTATTGCGTTGACACAAGTGGTAAAAGGCTGTAAACAAATACAGAAAACAGAGTTACAAATATGAAGTAAACATAACAAGCAATACTCAATACTGAACTCTATACACAATGTACAGATGCATATTGACTAGTAACCATATACCTGTATGACTAATTGACTGATAAAATGACTTTAAACACAGTATTACATTTAATTAATACACCATGAATATAATCATAGGTACACCTGATATACAAGACTTAAGACTCAACTACCTATAGACTGACGATCGACTTCATAAATTGACAAGAATTTGATATATAAATGCCTAATCTGTTAAATTGCTTAAGTTCATATATGAAAAGGCAATTAACTGGACAAATCTATTCAATTCCAATAAAGATTCAATACATATAAGGCATATTTTATCTAACTTTCAATGAATGTAAATTTGGCGCCAAACGATCACTGTAAACAATCATTCGTACACATCATGACAAATAATAGCTAAAAGATCCTACATTATTTCATGTCGTAGTAAATAACCTAGTCTATGAGTAATTTATCATAATCTAATATTCATAAATCACAAGTAAATGAAATATAAACAAGGTAAACTTACATCGTGGCACCGATACATCTGCCAAACAACCACGTTGGCTAAACCGGAAATGTACAAAACACAAAAGAGTGGGCGCACTAATAGCCCAAAAAATACTCATGCGGGGTACACTAAAACCCGTAAAAACATATAAAATCATGAAACAGGTAAAATCGAAATACATGTTACTTGACAGGAACAATTTATATATATCTAATTTAAATTACTTTTCCCCAATGACATCTTCATGCCTACACTAGCTGCAAATCAGAATGAGTATGGTCCAAAATGACTTATATATATATGTAGTACAATCTTGTGTGAATATCATTAGGGGACGACCATTTGATTCTGAGAGGGGGGGGGGGGGCTGGCAGATTTTGGAAATAAATAATCTGTCCCTGAAAATGTTGAAAATAAATAATCTGTCCTCCTCTGCAAAGAAAATAAATAATCTGACCTTGACTTATGATATTTAAATATTGTGAAAATACCTTTTCATTTACGTTCAATTTAACCTCAGAATCTTCAATTCAGCATTTCTTTTGGCTCGCTTCGCTCGCCATTTTAGAACCAAATAGGATTTAATATCAGATTACCAGACTGGATACTTGTAGTCAGTTGATCAGCATGGCAATGTGCACTCAGTAGATATGATGAATCATTTTAAATACAAGCCAATTCTTAAACACCACAAAAGATAAATTTTCTTGTCAAAGAAGTATACTTCCCAATAAATTAATACAAAGTATACAGTGGCGGATTGAAGGAAGGCATACATGTGTATGACTCCTCCCCTAAAATTTCAAAGTATTATATGAATAATATTAATATTGCCATAGTTTAGTACAATACCAATATTTCTGTGCCTTGTTCTACTCGTAAAATACACAAAAACCCAAGAGCTTCAGGGGGCTTCGCCCCCTTGGCCCCCTTCATTCAAAGTATGATATGACTAGTATTAATTATGTCATACTTTGGAACATAACTAACCAATTCCTACATAATTGTGCCTGGTTTTACTCTTAAAATACACAACAACCCACGAGCTTCAGGGGGTTTCACCCCTGGACCCCCTTCATTTAAAGTATGACATGACCAATATTAATTATGTCATACTTTGGTACATAATAACCAATACCACTACATGTATAATTGTCCTGGTTTTATTCTTAAAATACCCGAAAACCCAAGAGATTCTGGGGAATTTCCCTCCCTTGGCCTCCACCAGTGCTTCACCCAGGACCCACTGGGGGCTTTAAGGCGGCCCCAGACCTCTTGCTTGAGCGAAGTTGTACACGTCCCCCCCCCTCCAGAATAGTATATAAATGATTAGTCTTTTAGAATCAATCGATCAAGGTACGTAAGACAAAGAATAAAATAAATAATCTGTCCTCGATAATCTTGAAAATAAACAATCTGTCCTTGACAGGCATGAAAATAAATAATCCGTCTCAAAAAAATTTGCCAGCCCCCCCCCCCCTCCACTCAGAATCAAATGGTCGTCCCCTTATGTAAAGAATTATAATACTTTCACCAGGTGCATCTCTCTTCACAAAAAATAAAACAAAAAAAGAAATAACATTTGAATATATAAAAATTCTGATTTATAAATAACACAACTGATCTACCATATTTGTTGACTATATAGAGCCATTTCGCGTAGCCGTCATTGGACATTTAACTTTGTGTGACTGAGGCTCAATGAAGGATGATCCGATCTTACACAACTATTAATCGCTCATTAATGAAACCAAATTTATTCTACTCATAATATTTGAAACCCTGTTTTTAACTTCACAGTATTTTGAAACAATGACGAACACTTTTAGTATTTTGAAACAAAGTAACATTTATTAGTTCCCCGCTACCTAATCGTGGTCTGCAAGAACCACGTGGAAATTTTCGGATCCTCTTTATAATGTCTAACCTATTTAAAATTGATGTGCACCAGATCACAGTCTTTGCCATACTCAAAATGTATTATTGACACAGGGAACTATGTAAGATATCTGAGATAAGGCTCATAATTCACAATAAACACAAAAAATCGACTTACCAACTCCTACTTTCACTTTAGCCGAATATCGCTTGACAGACATCAGAAATAAACTACGCATAGCGAATATAGTTCTTAATTCCCAATCTTTACCGTCAACTCCTGTTGTCATGTTTTTGCCATCAACATTTATTCGCTATTTGTCTGGTTCTGGAGTGGTTTTAGAACAGCGCGGGTTTGCTAACGCAGCACACGGATCAGAATTCGGCGAATTAACACTTTTTTTTTTTAATAATATGTAACACTAATAAATCGGAAAAGTCATGGATAAAACTTTTGCTATCATTATGCATTCTATAGACTTCAATGGGACTTATACTACAGGAAGCACTTCACCACGACGTCACCACGTGACGTCTATAATTAGAAAAAATGCCTTAATGAAAAAGTGAAAAGTTCAACACTACCCCGGGGATAATTAATTTCAATCTGTAATAATAATTAGTTAAAAACATCTACGTACCATGAAAAGTGCTGCTAGAAACCTACCGTCCCATCACAGAAAAAAACTCAACTCAGCATAATTCTCATTAACTAATTATCAGTGTTACTTGCGTATGTTAATGTAGGTCATTACTGGTACATGCCTGACCAACAAAAACTCTAAAATTGAAAAATCAGAGACAAGATTTTCAGAGCAGCAGAAACAGTAGAATTTGTCACGTAAATCTTATGATATGTACCGTAGTTGAGAATACATGTACTGTAAATGTTGCATATATAAAAAATTTAAAAAGTGAAAAGTTCTCTTGTTTTCAGAATTTATATTTACATGTGAAAAAAAAAGAAAAGGAGATTGATATAGTTGGTGTGATGAGATGTTGGCAGGAACTTAGTAAAATGAAAGGAAGAACTTCCCTAAAATGATACTTGTGGGGGACAGTGTCTCATGGTGGGGGGGGGGGGGGGGGGCATTGTTTCAACTGACTTTACAGAATACAAAAGATCCATTGCAAACCTAATTATTAATTATATGCCAAACACTATGTTTAAAGTTTTCCATTGTTGGATATTTATGTTTAAATCCAAGATAACTTACTCAAGAGGATGGGATTTTTTTTTAAACCAATGTAATTTTTCTCAAGTTTAAAGCCGTGTTTCATAAGTTTTAAAAGAAAAAAATCAGAAGGGGGGGGGGGGGGTAAATTTTTGATTTCATTCAAAGTATCTGTAGTTTGCAGTTGCCCATGGATAAAATAAATAATTATACAAAGTAACAAGTTGAAATGAGTGAAATATTATGAATGTCCTGCTTGTTTTAGTTTCATTTCAGAATTTTTCAAGTTTGACCAAATCTTGAAAAAGTAAGAGCCACAAGGTTTTGCAATTATTTGACATAGCATTACAAAATGCATTATATTTTTGCAACATCATAAAGATGCAAATTTAAGATGCCAAAAAAATTTAGTTCACATTCACATTTAGCTCATTACACAGGTTTTATAAAAGAGTAAATAAGTGTAGTTTTGGGAATATTGTTACGTTAAACGCAGCCATTTTGGTTAAAAATCTGGTATTCCTGTCTCCATGGTAACAAATCTTGCATTCCTGTTTCCATAGTAATAGAGAATGGATAGGGGAAATCTTATTTCATATTAGTTTCAATCTAAGGGGATAGTTTCAGGAAACTTGAAACATGCCCTGGTTAGTCTACATGTACTTCAAAATTGACAATTTTACGGAAAAGGGGGGGGGGGCATTTTGTGCAGGTCTTCACAGTTCTCCTATCTAAGAACATATTTACATGTATTAATGCTCTTGGAAATGGGATGTGAATATTTTTACATGACCTTTCTCCTAGATATGGACTAATTTTACTGTAAATGACATCAAAACAGATAGAAAGGAACATTTCTTTTCTATATGAACTTAATGAAATGTGCATATGTTCCTTGAAATACGGAAATTTTGCAAATTTTGGGTAATTTTTCATCAGCTTTTGAAAAAAAAAATGTTTAAGTGTCCCATAAATATTTTAATGTGTTTAAACTAACCCATGTACCATCTATACAATGCACTCTTTCCTGAATTTCAAATCAGTGTGCAAAGCATTAAAAAATCGCTTTGAAAAAGGGCCTAAAATGGTAATTTTCTCAATTTGGCAAAATGCCAAAATCCCCAAAGCTAAGCGTTGTTAAGCATTATGTAGAATTACAGTTTTTAAACTAGATGCTGTCATGAGACAGTAATACCCGCACTAAGGTGTTTACCTCTAAATACACACTCCTTCACATTGGACTTTCCAAGGAAAAAGTCAAAATATTTCTATAATTATCACCGTACATGCATTCGTCTAATTGAGCATAAAATTTTCACGTGACCATATGATCTATGAGCCTCACATATGTATTTTGTATACTTAATTCATTACCAGTCTGAAATAACAGAATTTAATTAATGAAGTAAATTACTTAATTAGATTCTGATAAATAATTTGCCAATAATTTGGAACTTTTTAAAATTTACTTTCTCAATGTCATGAAATATTAATAGTACAAAGCATTTTTGATAAATTTATCAAAATGTGCAAACTGATTTTAGTACTTGGTCAGAAAAAAAAACCCATTGAAAGTACAACTTGATTAATTTGTCAATGCCTATCCCCCCACCATCACACACACACACTCTCTCTCTCTCACATTTTTTAAAATAGACGTAGATGGCAAAGTTATGTTAAATATCATTTATTATGATAGTTTGAAATTTGTTCTTGTACTAAAAAGTTTTACGTGTGAACATCTTATTTTCTACATTCACATTGGGTTTGCATCACATTATCATATTTTTAGATTTCACCACTCGGCACACCTCGGCCGATTCATAAATTATCTAATGAAGGCGACGGAATCGGCAAAGGTTTGCCGAATGAAATTATTTAGCACATGTATGCTGACGATGCAGTGCGGTCAGTTAAAATCAGTTGTGTTTTAATTGGATTATATGGATTATATTTCATGAATTCGTTGTCTGGACCTATGGCATTCGGTAAGTACATGATTTAGTATAGATTGCATAAAAATAAATATATGCAAATGGTTAGGTTGAAGTTCAAAAAGGGTCAAAGATCATCGCATGCCACAGTCGACAAATTTCACATTGTCAAGTTATCTCCCGTTGTGGACATTCAGTATATCCAGCCGCAGATCCAGATTTTTTTTCCCGAAAGGAGGGGTGTCACACCTCAGTCAAAAAAAAAAAATCCAGCCCAAGATTTCCTGAGAAGCAAATTAAAAATAATAATAAAAACAATGATGGTGGGGTTCCTGTTTTCTAAGAGGGAGGATGTCCAAAGTCATTTTTATTCTCTTCAGTAAATAGTCTTATCTAAATAACTGCAAATTCCGGAGGGGGGGGGTGATCTCCCTAGCCACTGAATCCCTGTACCTGAAATGACAATTGATGTTATGACTCCATAAAAGTAGAAAAAATTTCCATTTTACTATAAAATTATACATATTTTGTTTCCTGTGTTTATGTCTGTTTGTCTGTCCACAGAAACTTTAACCTTGCCCACAAGTTTTAAGTGGATCGGGCTATACAAATGGCTTCAACATTTCATAGGTAAATTTCTTTTGGCAAATTCTTTCAATGGGTAAAACCACTTTTGACCTCTTGACCTTGGAGTTTGACCCACTTTTACAAGAAAAATACCTTAAACTTGGCTTAAGTTTAAACAGGTGGTGCTAGGACTTTCATGCTCTAACATGTGTAATCATTGTGAACTTTCAACAGGTATAAATATTTTTGATTTGACCCTAGAGTTGAACCCAATTTAACTTTAACCTTGGCAATAACTTTTGAACAGGTGAGGAAGTAGTCCGAAGTACTAGGGATTTCTCTCTTATTTCACATGTGTATTCCTTGTGACAAGACTTTCCCTTTGATACCAACAATTTTGACCCTTTGACCTTGACCTTGGAGTTTGACTTACATTTGGGAAACTTCAACCTTTGCCAAAAGCTGCCATAACAGTTGCTGTCACAACAAACAAACAAATTACTCAGAAAAACCCCACAGTATTCATGTACATATTTTATATACAACAGATATACTTCTGATCATATCTCTAGTTCTCCCTTGAATCACACGTGGTGATATATATATTTTAAAAATAATTATTATAAGAGTTGAAAAGGTTGTGCATATTAAAATATACTAAGCTCTGTAGATGAATTAGATATACCTGTTTAGCTTTATTTTGCTACCCAAAGCCCTTTGATTAACTATTTACAAGCATACTGTTTTCTGAAATGTACTGTTTTCTGTCGTCCATCTGTTTGTCTGCAAACTTTTCACATTCTTAATTTCTTAAGAACCACTAGGCCAATTTCAACCAATTTACATGTAAATATGCAGGGGAATTTTTCCAACATAAATCTTCTCAAGAACAGCAATGACATTTATTGTCCCTCATTTTCGCTAAAGCTAGGGGACATTAAATCTCATTTGTTTGTCAGTCTGTCCATCTGTCACAATAAATTTAACCTTGCATTGTCATAATAGTCATATTTTTTGAATGAGAAGAGACAGGACTTTTATATTAAACATGTGTATTAGTATTTAACTGGGACAATACCATTCTAAATACACTATGATTTTTATTACCCATGACCTTGAAGTTTGACCTACTGTCATAAACAAATTAATTGTTTTAAATTGATCATTTTGAAAGAGAAATGAAAGGGCATTCATATTACCTGTGAAAAGACCTTTCCAAATGTATCATGACTTTTTGACTCTGTGACCTTGACCTTGAAGCTTAACTTACTTTTCAATATTGTTGTATTTCCTTTTCATTGAGAAGAGATACGACTTTCACATTTCAAGTGTAAATACCCATAACAAGATGATTCCCAACAATCTTGGGCCAACATGCTATGATTTTTTACCCCTTGACCTTGATGTTTTACCAAATTTCAAAAGAGTGAACTCTCCCAAAAGAGGATTACGCCACTGTGTAAAATGAAATAGGAGTTTAGGGAAGACGGGGCTTTTTGTATAAAAAAAACGTCATTTTTCGACCCCCATTTGACCCCCGGGGCAAAATCAAAATTCCGAAATCTTACTACATATCTACATGACACCACCAACCATCTCTTAAAAGATGATTAGGCTGCTGAATAAAATGTAGAAGGAGTTCAGGGAAGATGGGGCTTTTTGCATAAAAAACGTCATTTTTCGACCCCCATTTGACCCCCCGGGGAAAAATCAAAATTCCGAAACCTTACTG